>NC_050574.1:144616883-144900136 GCF_011100635.1 Trichosurus vulpecula | reverse complement strand
ATCTGGCCCTCTTTCCTTACAGGCGTCGCATGGGGTGGGATGTCTTGGGGCAGGCCTATTTGGCTAACTCTTAATAAACTTTATCTTTTCCCTTGGCTGAGAAAGCTTGAGTTGAATTCTTTCGGCAGGACCCGGTGTGTCGGTACTTTGGGGTGTCGAGCACCTCTCACCCCGAACCCTCATCAATGGCACTATGTTCTCTAACCAAAGGGTTGTTATTGACTAGGACATCAAGAAAGACTTCATGGAGAAAGCAGCATTTGAGATAAACTCTAAATTATGGATAAGAATTCAATAAAAGAAGACAGGGTGAGAAGATGAGTCTCATACAGTGAATAGCATAAGTCAGGTGTGGGGAACCTGTGGCCTCAAGGCCACATGTGGCCTTCTAGTTCTGCAAGTGCAGCCCTAACCCTTTTATTAAGGGGATTTTATTCTCTTAAGTTTGGATTCAGTCAAAGGGCTGCACTTGATGACCTAGAGGGCCACATGTGGCCTTGAGGCCACAGGTTCCCCACCCTAAGACCAAGGAATTGTGGAGGAAAGAATACTCCTGAGGTACTGGGGAAAATGTTTATACCTTTGTTCTTGTTATAACTTTGAAGTAAATATCCTTTTGTAAAAGTTAATTAATGTCTAGTGTATAAATAACACTGAGGTTCTAGTTGTCATCATCTAACAACGGGAGAAATCCAGCTGGTGGGGGCTTGAGCTGATAGCAATAGAAGAGAGACACCCTCAAATCACTCAGGTAGCCTAGAATCCTGAGAAGGAAACATAACTTTCCTGATCCTGGGAGAGTGAGCCAGAGCAAAAGCACTCTTATTAGACACAAGGATTTGAACTTTACTTCATAGGCAGTTGGCAGCCACTAGAAATTTTTTGGGCCAGATCTACGCATATGGAAGAGTGTTCTGGTAGTAACACAAAGAATGGGTTGGAATGGGAGAAAGTGGACGTGGGAAGTCCATTTAGCTTAAATTAAGGGTAACAATGGCTTGGACCATAGAAGTGGCAGAGGGAAAGAAGAGAAGTGGCCAGATGCAAGAGAGGTTGGGGGAGGCACAGCCTGTTAGAAACAATAGATATCAAGAGGATCCAAAAATTCATAAAGAATTAGGGAAAGGCAGCGAATAGGAAGGAAAGCAAGAGAAGGAGATGGAAGTACTCAAAGCTCTGTGGGTCACAGTGGAGATTGGATGATAGGCATAGATGAAGGGGATATCATCCTTGCCATATGTGTATCATTGTTTCCTTTTTAGGAAACCTGGGCAAGCTGATCCTGTCCACTACATGTAGGCTCTGTTAGAATCATGAACCCAATACAAATACCTTTCACAGATCATATACCTTAGGCTCTTCACATAGTCTCCTCCTCACCCATGGTCTTCCAGTTCATAGAATTCATTAAAATCATACTCATTAATGAAAACGGTAGCAATCCAAATTCAAAGGACATGCTCTGCCTTCCACTTCAAAAACATAATTTATATTTAAACACTTTGTTATTCCTTCAATATATTAAAATTCCCATAAACACATTTTAGTTATTAAACTCTCCACTTTTAAACAGAGTAAACATACTTCTTAAAAATCACTTCTCCCTGTACATCATCAGCTTGAGTACTGAATCAGAGCAGATTAAAAACTGCCAGTTTTTTTTCTTTTACATTAAGGGTTTCTATTATGCTCACATAATTATAAGTGATGAATTAAGAGTCAAGTCTTCATGCAGAGCCTCACATCAGAAGTCATGATGCTGACCTTTGAAAAGTTCACTTCCTGGGGAATTAGGGTCTTAAGCAAGCAAGATGGAATCTGAGGACTTTTAGAGGCAAGAGAACAATCTTGCTAAAGCCACTCAGTGTTCCGCTTAATGAGGTCATGGACAGCATGCCAGGCTTCAAACAGCCAACTTCCCCATGTTTGATTTACAACTTTCTCTGCATGGAATGTTTAATGAGACTCCTTGCGGTAAGCAAAGAATGCTAAAAAAAATCCTTGATGTTTTGGAAAACAGGAAAAACATCCAAAATTTCTCTGGACAAATGCCACCTTGTCCTGTGATTGCACTTTGAGAACAACCCAAACTCTTCCCATCTCTCTTGATGATATTTCAACTCATGGCCTGAAAGTAAACGGTATAACCAATCATCCCCCACCCCCAGTGATGGAGATTTGAGTTTCAAATGTATGCGTCAGAGGCATGAGGAACTGGCATCTCAACTTCTGTTTAACAGCAAGACGCACACATCTGGAGCCCAAGAGGTGAAATTTCTGATCTCCCTAAGGAGGGAAACATGGGTTGAGATCCTATTATTACACCATGTCAGGCCTAGGCCAGCTAGTTCCAGGCCTAACTCAATCCCATCCTGGGAGTAGAGGAATGTATAATTTAATGAGCAATGAAATTTGGTTTGAGTCCTGAGGTGAAAGGGCAGAAGGGAGGATTCCAGTAACAGTTCATTAAGCAAAGTCATGCCACAAAGTGGAATCTCTCGTATGTTATACTCTCCCCATTAATTAGCTCCTCCCTGGGAGAAGGTTATACACCTGGGAATCCATGCTGACTCTGTTAGGTTCCAAGGGAATCAATTGATAGCTTTATTATGTATGTTATTCACATGATATTATTGCATTGCAAACATGTATCTGTACTCCAGGCTCTTCCCGGTCAGAAAAGGATGGAATGAAGGAGAAAAACCAAACAAACAATTTTCACTTCACATTGATCCTCCTGGGATAAAATGTCTTGAAGGACAAAGATCAAGTTCTTTCCAGACAAACCAAACTTAAAAATATTTGTGACTTTCTAAAATAGCAGCTTCATAGTCTGCTTTATACAGCTTCTAAAATGTCCAGAGCAACTCATTCTTGAGTCCCTTATTTCTTCATTCTTTCCTGCCTTCCTCATATTGTTTTCTCACCCAATTTCCTGGTAGGATTGTGTAACATGGTTGATTATGGGCATGTTGGTGGATTGGCATGATTGTTACAACCATCTTTTCCATAATACCTCTCTTTGTCTTTGGAGATTTAGTCATTCAAACAGATCCTATTATAACAGTTGGCTCATTTTTTAGCCCATGAGCAAGATAAGAATGTCCCCTCAGGTCCATGTGGTCCCCTTTGCTGAAGTTTTTTGGGAGTTTCTATCAGAAGAAAAGTGATTAGCAAAATCACAATAGCTTAGAGACCCCAGATTAGGAAAATAACCAACATTTGGGAAGAGGTTCAGCTCTCTGCCATAATTTAAATTTGTTTTTAATCTCTACTAACCCTTGCTCTTTGAGTCAAAAAAGAAATCACAAGATGGGAAATGTTGAAGAAAAAGACATAACAGATTTTATACACACACACACACACACACACACACACACACACACACACACAGTTGTCCGTTCTCAAAGAGGACCAGAATGACATCACTATGCTGGAATCAAGTTTCAGTGTGTCCGACTGTGGCTGATCAGACCAATCAGACCAATATAAGCTTGGAATGCTCTACCACAGGTCGGGCACAAATAGTCCATGTGAATATTTGGGGTGGATACTCTAAACTTACACATCCTGTATTTCCTTTGAGCTGTTTCAATTCTGCTTTGCTCATAGAACACAGCACCTTCTCTGATGTGGGCATGCCATGCTGAGTGGTCCTGTGCCAATGTCTCCCCTGTCACACAATCAATTCCAAAATTCTTAAGAGGAGTCTTGAGAGTGCCCTTTTATTGCTTCTTCTGACCACCATGTGGACGCTTGCCCTCTGTGAGTTCTCCATAAAACAGTCTTTTTGGCAAGTATATGTTTTACATTTGAACAATGTGGCCAGCCCATGAGAGTTGCACTCTCTGAAGCAGAGTTTGAATGCTTGGCAATTTAGTTTGAGTAAGAACCTCAGTGTCTGGTACCTTAGCCTGCCCGGTGATCTTTAGAATCTTCCTAAGACAATTCAAATGGAAGTGATTCAGTTTCCTGGCATGGTACTGGTGTACTGTCCAGGTTTCACAGGCATATACAACAATGAGGTCAGCACTGCAGCTCTATAGACCTTCAGTTTGGTAATCAGTGTAAAATCTCTTCTCTCCCATACTTTCCTTTGGAGTCTCCTAAACACTGAGCTAGCTCAGGCTACATGTGAGTACATCATTATCAATGTGTACATTCCTGGAAAGTACACTACCAAGGTAAGTGAACTTATCCACAGCATTCAAAACTTCTCCATTTGCTGTAACCGGTGGTTCCATGTATGGATGGTGTGTTGGTGGCTGATGGAGCACCTGTGTTTTCTCGATGTTAATTGGGGGGTTAAGGAGGGTCTCTCTCCTAGTCACTGCTGGCAAGATTCTTTCCAGAGTCCTCCTTAATAAGCTGATCCTTCACTTACCTACCTGAGAGCCAGTGTGGCTTCAGAAAGGGCCGAGGAACAGTCGTGTTTGCTGCTTGACAACTGTAGGAGAAATGCCAGGAGCAGAACAGAGGTCTGTACACAATGTCTGTAGATCTGACCCCAAGGCCTTTCAAACTGTTAATCATGAGGGCTTATAGAAAACTTATGACAAAATTTGGCTGCCCGGAGAATTTCATCAGCATTGCATGTCAATCTCATGACTGCATGCTTGCCCAGGTTCTAGATAATGGACAATGCTCTTGTGCCTTCTGTAACCAGAATGGCCTTTGTTTTCTTTGAATGACTCAGCTTACCTCATTGAGCCTCTGGACACTGTGGCTTGCTCTTCCGGGGCAGGACCAGACAACTTCCTGTGTGATGAGTCATGGGGCTGGCTGAGGGGAGGTGTTAACGGCTATGCTAGGGGGAGGGGCCAACTCAGGAACCAATCGGCCCTGGTCATTTGGGCGGAGCTTGATGATGTCAAAAACCCTATAAGAGGGGAGAGGACAGCTTGAAGATTCTTCTTCTCTTTCCTTTTTCGGTTGGAGCCAGCGACAGTTACGACAATTACGTCAGTTACAGCGACCGTTACATCGTCAGTTTCAGTTGCAGCTTCAGTTACAGACACAGACACAGCTGAGGCAGGAGCTGCCAGTAGCAGAGCTGATCTACGGGAGGAAGCTGAACAAAGACTTCAGGCCAGTGGGTAATCTTATTACCATCGAGGGGGAAGCATGATTTTGCTTTACGCAATCATGCTTCTCTGTAGCCTCCTGGTTACTCTTGCAAGGCGTACTTATTGGGCCTGGAAGATTTTGATCAACATATCAAAATGGGGCTTCTGGTTCATGGGTTGGTTACTGTGGAGCCTAAATAAATGTTTTGATTCTTCTGCCTTCTACTTTGAGAGTTTCTTATATCCGGCGGTTCCGAACCTTTCAGACATGTTTATGATCCTCTTTGAGATTATAAACTCGGCCCTCCTGATACATTTGGCGTCACGAACAGGATCGCTAGGTATAAGATCTCTATTTAGAAGCAGAACAATTTCAGAGGAAGAGATGAATATCCCAGGATGGGAGGATCCATTTTATTCCTCCCTAGCAAAAGAATTGGCTAAAAAAGCTGGACCCTGTGAAAACTGGGAACCAAGGCTACGGAGAGGAGATCCTAGGGATTTGGAAAAGTGTTTACGAGAAGTTGGGATTCAGTCAGGGGCATCACTATCTAGGCAAAGCTGGATAGTGTTATCAGCCTACCGGCTAGTATACGAAAGATTGAGATTAAGTGAAAGACATGGGGGCACTCCTACCCCACAGGAAGAAGAGGAATCTCAGATAGCAGGAGACCAAACTGACTCAAATGAGAACTTTTCTATTAATGTGGCTAAGAGCAACAGGAGACCAAAAAAGCCCAGAGTGCATTTCAACCCAGCCCAGAAAGAGCCTGACTGCCTGCTTCGTCCTAGCCATGGTGGCAGAGGAAGTGAGTGGGGAGAGAATGAGACAATGTTAGGGGCTGAGGCACAAAACACTACTGGGGTTCAGGATGTGCCTCACACAGAGAATAGGAGATGGTTAAATGATCAGACAAGGGCTCGACCCATACAAAGGAGGAAGACAGAAACCCGAGGTGAAGATTCAGTTACAAGGGAAATTCAGGAAGATTTCTCACCGCAAGAGGTCACAGATATTTTGAGTAGATTCAGCCAAAGAATAGGAGAACCATTGATATCTTGGATGGTAAGACTCAGTGATCAAGGGGCCGGTGGAATATCAGTAGATGGGACAGACTGCATGAGATTCATAGGTATCAGCCATGATCCTCTAGTTCAACAAGCTTTTAGGGAACATCATCAGCAAGTAGATGGTGATAGCAGGACTACTCTGTTGGCATTAGCCGCTGTGGGATGCAATAAGAGATATGCTACTGATTCTATGTGGCCCACTGAGCACAGACCCTGGTATTCACTTAGAGATTGTATCATGAGACTAAAGGAGGAGGTAATGAAGACTGCCATTATGACAGGAACTGCAGACAAATATTACAATGATTCAATGGAACTGCCTCATAGGAATTTAATAATTAGGACAGCTCCCCCTGCTTATAAACAACTAATTTTGAATTTATTACTTGGAGAAGTAGGGAGCCGTCTTACAACAGTGATAAATAAGATTTTACAGTTATATGACTTAGGTGACTGGGGAAGGGATAGATCTCCTCAAGAGAGAAGAGTGAATAACCAGCAAACTTGGCGCCAAAGGAGAGTAACAAGGAAAGAAATGTTTACTGCTTTATTGAGAGCAGGGGTAGGTTTTGAAATGATAGATGGAATTCCAACCAATGAATTATACAGAATGTATAGAGGACTTGATAACACGAGAAATAGGGAAATAAGAACTGCTCCTTCAAGCCTACAAGCCACTCAGACTGAAGGTGACCTTGTGTGATTAACGGATGAAAACTTGTACATTTGGGGAAAGGCTGGGAGGACAATCTTAGTCTTTATCTAGGGTGGGATCCTCTTGGCTTCCTCATTATGTTCCTTTTGAAAAGAAACATTTCCCACCTGAGTTTGGCTCTGATGTTGGATCTTTGCATAACTGAAATCTCAACCAAACTTGAGATGATTTTATTTGAAGAATTATAGTCCATACTTGTCTATTCTTTTTGTCCTTTGTTTTGGCTAACCTTGTTGCTAGTTTTGTTTCCTTCAGGCTTAAGCACCCTGCACTTTCCGGCGACTGCCTAAGCATGTAGCATTCTTGGAATTCCTGCCAGCTTGTTAAAGAAATGACCTCTGGAATGGGACTTTTTGGGGGCAGGGCCATCTCTACATCCAATTTCAGCATGAAGAAGCTATGGAAAATGAGACCTTCACCCCTCACCCCAAGATTTTGAGCCCCAATCGTTCAAGGGGGGTGGAAATGATGATAGTGTTCTGTTTACTTATTTTGTGTTATCCTTGCTGTGTTGTTTTATTGTTATGATATTATTGATCCTATGTAATGGATACAAGGATTTAGGGGTGGACATTTGAATTATTAATAATTATTTTGGGGATGATTGATTGAAGAGATTATCTTGCTGGGACCTAGGGGTGGATCACATTTGAATCATAAACCAATGTTTGGGAATGTCACTGAATGATATGTTTTGCTTTATTGTGAATGATATGTTTTAGTTTCCTTTGTAATTGAATCACAATGTATGTTCTAGGATACATGGCTGATTAGATTATGTATCCTATAACAAGGGGTGGAGTGTAACCAGAATGGCCTTTGTTTTCTTTGAATGACTCAGCTTACCTCATTGAGCCTCTGGACACTGTGGCTTGCTCTTCCGGGGCAGGACCAGACAACTTCCTGTGTGATGAGTCATGGGGCTGGCTGAGGGGAGGTGTTAACGGCTATGCTAGGGGGAGGGGCCAACTCAGGAACCAATCGGCCCTGGTCATTTGGGCGGAGCTTGATGATGTCAAAAACCCTATAAGAGGGGAGAGGACAGCTTGAAGATTCTTCTTCTCTTTCCTTTTTCGGTTGGAGCCAGCGACAGTTACGACAATTACGTCAGTTACAGCGACCGTTACATCGTCAGTTTCAGTTGCAGCTTCAGTTACAGACACAGACACAGCTGAGGCAGGAGCTGCCAGTAGCAGAGCTGATCTACGGGAGGAAGCTGAACAAAGACTTCAGGCCAGTGGGTAATCTTATTACCATCGAGGGGGAAGCATGATTTTGCTTTACGCAATCATGCTTCTCTGTAGCCTCCTGGTTACTCTTGCAAGGCGTACTTATTGGGCCTGGAAGATTTTGATCAACATATCAAAATGGGGCTTCTGGTTCATGGGTTGGTTACTGTGGAGCCTAAATAAATGTTTTGATTCTTCTGCCTTCTACTTTGAGAGTTTCTTATATCCGGCGGTTCCGAACCTTTCAGACATGTTTATGATCCTCTTTGAGATTATAAACTCGGCCCTCCTGATACACCTTCCCAGTCACCAATAGAGTGAAACAAGGCTGTGTGCGTGCTCCCATGCTCTTTAGCATGATGTTTTCAGCCATGTTGTCAAATACTTTCAGTGAGGATGAACACGGCATCAAGGTCAACTACCACACTGCTGATAAATTCTTCAACTTGGAAAGGCTACAAGCCAAGACCAAAGTGGAGGGAGTGTTGGTGCATGATTTTCTGTTTGCAGACGGTTGTACACTCAATGCAGCCTTTGAAGCTGAGACGCAACAAATTATGGATTTTATATTATACATATACACACATATACATATCTATATCTAAATGTCCTCATTTACATGTTAAAACAATTTTTAACATTTTTTAAAAAAGTTTTGAGTTCCAAATTCTATCCCTCCCTCTCTCTCTCCCCTCTCCCCTCCCCAAGATAGTAAGCAGTCAGATACAGGTTATACATGTGCAATTGTATAAAACATTCCCATATTAGCCATTATGTATAAGAAGACTCAAAAGAAAAAGAATGAAAGAAAAAGTGAAAAATAGCATGCTTCAGTCTACATTCAAACAATATCAGTTGTTTCTCTGCAGGTGGATCGTATGCTCCATCATGAGTTCTTTGGGATCGTCTTGGAGCGTTGTATTACTGAGAGTAGCTAAATCATTCACAGTTCTTCATTGTACAATATTGCTGTTACTGTGTAAAATGTTCTCCTAGTTCTGTTCACTTCGTTTTGCATCAGCTCATGTAAATCCTTCTAGGTTTTTCCAGCAGATTATATATTACAACACTTTTTACTAGACAAGTTTAGAAAAAGGAAGTTGGGAAAAGAGCAGTTTTTTTTTTTTGAACTTCCCTCAATCCTTGGAGAGGTCAGTACAAATTGAAGCTTTGCTCTGAGAGTATTCTCTTCCAAGCTGCTCTATGGGGACCAGTGGCCCTCCTTGATCTCTCCCTTCTCTGCCTCAGTCAAGCCCAATTTCGCTTTGCCTTTTCAGTAGCTCCCTTCAGTTCATTTTTTAACGCTTTGCAGCTGTGTTGCTAATTCATTTGGGTTCAGCCTATTAATTGATGTGGAATGATTGATCTGGAGATGCTATTCCCCACTGTGGCTGCTACTTGTCTCTTGAAATCTTCACCTATCTCTCTCAAACTGTGTCTCAAAGATTGTGCGTGTCTCTTTTTAAATTAAATTTTATTTTACTTTAATGAAGATCTTCCTTCTCTCCCTCTTATTGGGAAAGTAAAAAAAAAAACCAAAAAACCACAGTACAAATTTTATACAGTCAAGCAAAACAAATTCCCAGGTTGACCATGCCTATCTATCTATCTATCTATCTATCTATCTATATTTATATATATACACACACACATATATATATGTATATATATATATACACACATACATATACATAAATTTCAGTCTATACTTCACTTCTCTATCAGGCACTGGGTAGCATATTTTATTATGAGGCCTCTGGAGTAGATGGTTATTGCGTTGATCAGAGTTCTTATCTTTCAAAGTTATTTTTCTTTACAATATTATTATTGTTATCAAACAAAGCGTTTCCCCAGTTCTGTGAACTTCACTCTGCCAACTTATATGTAGTCCCAGATTTCTCTGAAACCATCCTCTTCACCATTTCTTACAGTCCAATAATATTCCATCACATTTGTTGTTGCATCATTTCAGTCCTCTCCCACTCTCTGTGACCCCATTTAGGGTTTCCTTGGCAAAGATACTGGAGTAGTTTGCCATTTCCTTCTCCAGCTCATTTTACAGTTGAGGAACTGAGGCCAACAGGGTTAGCTGTCCTGCCCTGAGGCACACAGCTAGTAAGTGTCTGAGGCCAGATTTGAACGCACATCCTTCTGACTACAGGGCCAATGCTGTATCTACTACATCACCCACTAACCTTATTCTATCACATACATATGCTATAACTTATTCAGCTATTCCCCAATTCATGGGCACTCCTTTAGTTTCAATTCTTTGCCATCACAAAAGAGTTGCTATAAATGGTTTTGTATGTATTTGTCTTCTTCCTCTATCTTTGAACTTATGGGGCATAGATTTAATAGTGGTTTCACTGAGTCAAAAGGTATGAATGGTTTAATAGCTTTTGGGACATAGTTTAAATTACCTTCCAGAATGGCTGAACCAGTTCACAATTTCACTAATAGTACATTTGTGTTACGTTTCCATTTAAGAAGCCCTGGGCATGACTCAAGTCCACCTTCAAACTGAAAAATTGTAATAGTCCCAGATTGTTCTCAAGGCTAAGAGGGAATGCTTATCTCTCTGAACTACAAATCCTTGCTTCCTAGGATGCCAGTCAATTCTCAAATTCCTATTGCATTTGTTTGCAACACAATACAATGATATGAGATGAGATGTAATATATTTAATATAATATATGATATATTATATCTATAGCAAAATAATTTAACATAACACAATATCTGAATATGTGTATGTATATTATATGTATATGTGCATATTACAGAGTATCCACAAACTCTTAGTACAGCTTTAAGCCTTAATAGTTTAAGCTTTAATAACTTGAAACTGCCCTAAGACTTTTGGAACACCTTGCACATCAACCTATAGTGAGGCCACATGATTGTAGCATCAAACTGAAAAGCTAGACCACTTACTATGCTAGTGGCACAGATGCTTAGTGATTTCCTTTATTTCACTTCTCATAAGCAAGTCATCATTGGTAGCATATTGGTAGTATGCAGCCAGCTTGTATGCACCATGAAGGAGCTTTCCAAAGGCTTTTGAAATAATGTGAAGGGGGCTACAATCTGAAGCTATGGAAAGACTAACCATGAAGATGAAAGGGTAGGTCCAGAGGTGGGGAACCTGTGGCCTCGAGGTCCTCAAGTGCAGCCCTTTGAGTGACTCCAAGTTTTACAGAACAAATCCTTTTATTGAGGGGGTTTGTTCTGTGAAGTTTGGATTCAGTGAAAGGGACACACTTGAAGACCTAGGGGGCCACATGTGGCTTCAAGACTGCAGGTTCCTCACCCTTGTAAATTCTAAGCTAAGCATGCAGGTGCTTCCCAAATCTGTATGTCTAGACTCAGTCTATTATCAACTTGTCTCATATTTCCAGTTGTATATTGAATAATTACAGTATACAGCACAATAAGTACAGTATAATTTACAATATCCCCACATTGGAAATTCAAATGTCTAAAAACTGAATTATTTTTCCCTCAAAAACCTGTACTGTTTGCTAATTTACATATTTCTGTTATGGTCTTGACTACTTTCCGCATTCATTTGGGCTTATATCTTCATTGTCATCCTCTACTCTTTACTTTTCCTCGTCCTTAAGCCATTATTTTACACACACACACACACACACACACACACACACACACACACACACTCATCTGACAACTACGATGGCTTCCTAATTGATCTTCTTGCTTCTAATCTCTACCCTTCACATAGCTGACAAGGCAATCTAATCAGTGGATTAGAAAATCTGCTCATTTGATTACGTTACTCTCTTCTTCAAGAAGCTTCAGTGGCTCCCCACTGCCTCGAAAATAATATATGGCCTTTTAGGCTTGTGTTTAAGGCCCTCCACAATTTCTCTCCCACCTACTTTTACAAACTTTGTTTCATAGCCTTCCCCCTTAGGCATTCTGTACTTCTGCCCAACTGGCCTGCTCATAGTTCCTTATTCATTTTCCTGCCCTCTACTTTCCTCTGGTATGGACCCATTCATTCTTCATCTACTCTGCCTCTCAATATCTTTCTCCTCCTACAAGGAATAGAGGAAAGGCCATTGACCTTCTTCATGATGCCTTCTCTGATTCCACCAATTAGAAGTATCCCTTTCCTCCTTGAATTTTTCAGATACTATTTCTGACGCTGCCAACAAAATTAATCATTTTTTCCTAGCTCATGTTATAATGATTTTATTATATATATATATATATATATATATATATATATATATATATATATATATATATATATATATATATATATATATATATATCCCTGTCCCTCTATTCAACTATGGCAGTTTAGTTGAGGGCATACTATGTCTTTTTTCATTTTCATGTTCATGGAGTCTTATGCACAGTAGGAAATTAAATGATTTTTGACTGAATGGAATTGAACCATTACTAGCAGTATTCCTCATTTAAAAGCCAATGTCTTTCCATAATTTCAGAGAGAGAAGCACATTCATATTCTTTGCTTGCTTGGGGACACTTAAAGATTATTTGAAATATCCTGTTAATTATAATAAAGCATTGAAAGTAGAGGCTAATAGGAACTAATATTTCCTTTACCAGATTTGGTTAATTTGAGAATCCATTCCTATCATCAAATGGGGTCCAATAAGGTTAAAAAAATCCTTGTCTGCAGGTTTCCTTCTAATTATACAGACTGCCTTGTCCTACTTGAGTCAAGAGGGATCTCTACATTGTCACAGAAATGAAACTTGGGATCTGGTGTTGCCTTCTGTGCAAATGTAGCTGTCAACTCTTAATTAATAGTAATTCCCTCACCAACATTCTTAACAGTGCAATAGCAGTCTTATCCTTTTCCCCCCATAGGATAGAATAATATTTCACATTTTCAAAATGTAAAATTAAAACCAAAAATATTTCTTGCATATTTCTGAATCAATTTTGGGAGAGAGTGGAGGTCTATGCAACTGAGTGTGTGTGGGGGGTATAATTTCATTTTCAATCAGCCAACCGATACACATTTATTAAGTGCCAGACACTGTGCTAAGGGCTGGGGATAAAAAGAGGCAAAAGATAGTTTCTGCCATCAAGGAGCTCATAGTCTAAGGGAGGAGACGACATACAAACAAATACAACGCAAACTACGTACAAGATACCAGATAAATAGGAAATAATTAACAGATGAAAGGCACTGGAATTAAGAGGGGTTGGGAAAGGCTTCCAGTAAAAGACAGGATTTTAGTTGGGACTCAAAAGAAGCCAAGGCAGGAGGCAGAGTGGTTATATGTGACTCAATTAGGACACCACAGCACACAGAGATGGGGGTCAAACATGGGTTTGGGTAGTATTAAATAAGCTGGATAACAAAACAGGAAACATGTGGCAGATGTGACTGAACAACCACACCTTTCTTCCTCTCATGGTTTGCCCTTAGGAAAGTGAAGAGGAGGTGTGTGTATGTGTGTGTGTGTGTGTAGGGGTGTAAAGCTTTTAAATGTAAAATTTTTTAAATGTAAATCTTATGAAGATGGGGAAAACACCAACTCAATTAATAACAATAATACAATATTTTTTTTTTAAATGCAATTTATTTATTTAACATATTTGGTTTTCAGCATTGATTTTCACAACATTTTGAATTACAAATTTTCTCCCCATTTCTACCCTCCCCCCGACTCCAAGATGGCTTATATTCTGGTTGCCCTGTTCCCCAGTCAGCCCTCCCCTCTATCACCCCCCTCCCCTCTCATCCCCTTTTCCCTTCCTTTCTTGTAGGGCAAGATAAATTTCTACGCCCCATTGCCTGTGTATCTTATTTTTTAGTTGCATACAAAAACTTTTTTTGTTTTTGAACATCTGATTTTAAAACTTTGAGTTCCAATTCTCTTCCCTCTTCCCTTCCCACCCACCCTCCCTAAGAAGTTGAGCAATTCAACCTAGGCCACACATGTATTATTATGTATAACCCTTCCACAATACTGTTGATGTTGTGAAAGGCTAACTACATTTTGCTCCTTCCCAACCCATCCCGCTTTATTGAATTTTCTCCCTTGACCCTGTCCCCTTTCCAAAGTGTTTGTTTTGATTACCTCCACCCCCATCTGCCCTCCCCTCCATCATCCCCCCGCCTTTTATTTTTTTTTTTTATCTTCCTCCCTTTTCT
Organism: Trichosurus vulpecula; assembly: GCF_011100635.1. Classification (NCBI taxonomy): domain Eukaryota; kingdom Metazoa; phylum Chordata; class Mammalia; order Diprotodontia; family Phalangeridae; genus Trichosurus; species Trichosurus vulpecula. Next base: position 144,885,892 of record NC_050574.1, on the reverse strand, counting down.
TTCCTGTGGGGTAAGATACCCAACTGAGTATGTATGGTATTCCCCCTCAGGCCAAATCTGATGAGAGCAATGTTCACTCATTCCCCCCTCACCTGCCCTCTCCCCTCCTCTGATAGAACTGCTTCCTCTTGCCACCTTAATGCGAGATAATCCACCCCATTCTATCTCTCCCTATCTCCCTCTCTCAGTATGTTACTCTCTCATCCTACTTAATTTCTTTTTATTTCTTTTAGATATCTTCCCTTCATCTTCAACTCACCCTGTGTCTGCTCTCTCTCTTTTACATATATATATATATATAAACACATATATATATATACACATAGATACACATACATACATATACACCTAGATATATACATACATACACATTCGCTTATATATATACATAAACATATATATACATATATATATATATGGATATTCCCTTCAACTACCCTAATACTGAGGTCTCATGAATCATACTCATCATCTTTCCATGTAGGAATGTAAACAAAACAGTTCAACTTTAGTAAGTCCCTTGCAATTTCCGTTTCTTGATTACCTTTTCATGCTTCTCTTGATTCTTGTGTTTGAAAGTCAAATTTTCTATTCAGTTCTGGTCTTTTCACTGAGAAAGCTTGAAAGTCCTCTACTTTATTGAAAATCCATATTTTGCCTTGGAACATGATACTCAGTTTTGCTGGGTAGGTGATTCTAGGTTTTAATCCTAGCTCCATTGACCTCCGGAATATCGCATTCCAAGCCCTTTGATCTCTTAATGTAGAAGCTGCCAGATCTTGGATTATTCTGATTGGGTTTCCACAATACTCAAATTGTTTCTTTCTGGCTGCTTGCAGTATTTTCTCCTTGATCTGGTAGCTCTGGAATTTGGCAACAATATTCCTAGGAGATTTCTTTTTGGGATCTATTTGAGGAGGCAATCGATGGATTCTTTCAATTTCTATTTTGCCCTGTGGCTCTAGAATATCAGGGCAGTTCTCCTTGATAATTTCCTGAAAGATGGTATCTAGGCTCTTTTTTTGATCGTGGCTTTCAGGTAGTCCAATAATTTTTAAATTATCTCTCCTGGATCTATTTTCCAGGTCAGTGGTTTTTCCAAGGAGATATTTCACATTGTCTTCCATTTTTTCATTCCTCTGGTTCTGTTTTATAATATCCTGATTTCTCATAAAGTCACTAGCTTCCACTTGCTCCAATCTAATTTTTAAAGTAGTATTTTCTTCAGTGGTCTTTTGGACCTCCTTTTCCATTTGGCTAATTCTGCCTTTCAAGGCATTCTTCTCCTCATTGGCTTTTTGGAGCTCTTTTGCCATTTGAGTTAGTCTGTTTTTTAAGGTGTTGTTTTCTTCAGTGTATTTTTCAGTATTTTTTTGGGTCTCCTTTAGCAAGTCATTGACTTGTTTTTCATGGTTTTCTCGCATCCTTCTCATTTCTCTTCCCAATTTTTCCTCTACTTCTCTAACCTGCTTTTCCAAATCCTTTTTGAGTTCTTCTATGGCCTGGGGCCAGTTCATGTTTTTCTTGGAGGCTTTGGTTGTAGGCTCTATGACTTTGTTGTCTTCTTTAGGCTGTATGTTTTGGTCTTCTTTGTCACCAAGAAAGAATCCAAAGTCTGAGACTGAATCTGGGCGCGTTTTCGCTGCCTGGCCATATTCCCAACCAACTAACTTGACCCTTGAGTTTTTCAGTGGGGTATGACTGCTTGTAGACTAACGAGTTCTATGTTCTACGTTTGGGGGGGAGGTGCCAGCTCTGTCAGAGCCGCACTCCTCCTTCCCCAAGGACCCCCAGTCCAGACTGGGCTTAGATCTTCAGCAGGCTGTTGCACTCCTGCTCTGATCCGCCACTTAATTCCTCCCACCAGGTGGGCCTGGAGCCGGAGGTAACAACAGCTGTAGCTGCCCCACCTCCGCTGCCCCCGGGGCTGGAAGCCGAACTGTGAACTCCTTCCACTCCCGCAGCTTTTCCCACTAACCTTCTCCGCAGTCTTTGGTGTTTGTGGGTCGAGGGGGTCTGGTAACTGCCGCAGCTCACATATTCAGGGCGCTAGGGCCCCCTCCGCCCGGCTTCTGGTCTGGATCGTCCATGCCGCTCAGGCTGGGCTCTGCTCCACTCCGTTCCCAGCTCCCAGCTCCGTGTGGAATAGACCTCACCCAGAGACCATCCAGGCTGTCCTGGGCTGGAGCCCTGCTTCCCTCTGCTGTTCTGTGGGTTCTGCCATTCTAGAATTGGTTCAGAGCCATTTTTTATAGGTTTTTGGAGGGACTCGGGTATGGAGCTCACTCTAGTCTGTGCTTACCAGCCGCCATCTTGGCTCCGCCCCGCCCAATAATACAATATTGACAACAATAACAATAATCATGACCTATTATCATAGTGGGAAACTTTAAGGTTTGCAAAGTATTTTTCCAAACATTTTCTTCTTTGATCATCACAAAGACCTTGTTAGACAGGTGCCACAAATCTATCTGATTATTCTTGTTTTATCTCAATGCTCTTTACAGAAAAAAACAAACAAACAAATGATTTAGGATATATCCTTTTCTGAGACCAGGTGGGGTGACAAGGTGGGTGCTCAATGCCATACAAAGATGGTCATACCCTTGATCTCACCATTGTTTATAAATGTACTACCTTCAAAATTCTGAAATCTCTCTCTGGCCATAACCTATTGTCTTTTCACTCTCCCTCTGCCTTCCTTCACATAACTATACTCTTCATTTGTTCTATGACTCCTAGTCCCTTGACCCCTCATTTCTCTCCTAGGCTATCTCCCCTGCACTAATGTATCAGTAAGGCAATATTCATGACATAGATGGTGACCATGAATATGCCCGTATAGTTCGGAATTGCAAAGACTCTCTGTATAGAAGGCAGAAGAAGTAAAACATTTATCCAGACACAAGAGGATCAAATCCCAGAACCAATAACCTCAATTTGACATAGCAGTAATTGTAGTCCAAAACCAGTAAGTCCACCTCAATGTAATAACACAGAGATTAAAATACAGTATCCTAGCAAGGGGCCAAGCCATCTTGTAACCTTCCCTTCTGCTAGGGCCTTCCCATAAACATTCACTCATGAATCCTAACTGTCTGCTTGCCTGTGTCCTCTCCTCCCACAGTTCTGAAAGCCCTTGCAGTCCTCAGAGCCCTTCCAGTTCTCTGTCCTCTATCACAATTCTCTCTTCTTCATCATCTTCTTCTTCTTCTCACAGCTCTCTGGCCCCTGCAGTTTTCTAGTCTGAGCTTAATGGTTATGCACAGGATACACATACCCTGTGTAGGCCTGGGGCTTAGCACCTACTTAGCAAGTGGGCCTTCCTACAAACAGGGCTCTCCTAATCAAGCTTCCCTTAACTAGCTCCACCTGAGGCCTATTAAATGGGGAGGGTAGGGAGAAAGAGATCTTTGATCACACTAGCATCATAAGTAACTACTCTCCTTTTCTCCTCATCTTGACTCCTCAATAAACCAATTCAATTCTATGCTGTGTTTTTCTCTTGAATTTCTAGCTTTCTTATCACATCACCTCAGCCTTGAATTACTCCCATTATTGGTTGCTTCCTATATATGTGCTGCTGAATGGAGGTGGAAAAAATCATGCAATCATTCTGACTAGGTCCACTATAATTTATGTTACATAACCTCAACTGGGTCCTCACTGCTGTTAGGCAATCCTACTGTAACTCTCTCATCAAGTCACTATCCCATTCTTCACAGTGGCTCTTATAAATTTTTTTAATCCCTCCTCAAATCTTTCATTCCATCATATCTACTCCAACAGATTGTCCCCTCTGTCATCCTGTATTAGGAGGGCAGAGTTTATAATCTCAAAGAGGATCATAAACATGTCTGAAAGGTTCGGAACCGCCGGATATAAGAAACTCTCAAAGTAGAAGGCAGAAGAATCAAAACATATATTTAGGCTCCACAGTAACCAACCCATGAACCAGCAACCCCATTTTGATATATTGATCAAAAGCTTCCAGGCCCAATAAGTACGCCTTGAAAGAGTAACCAGGAGGCTACAGAGAAGCATGATTGCATAAAGCAAAATCATACTTCCCCCTCTATGGTAAAAGATTACCCACTGGCCTGAAGTCTTTGTTCAGCTTCCTCCCGTAGGTCAGCTCTGCTACTGGCAGCTCCTGCTTCGGCTGTGGCTATAGCTATGGCCGTGACTATAGCTGTGGCTGTAGCAGCCTCTGGCTCCAACCGGAGCTGCTTTTAACCATCCAGCTTCTGCGGGGGTGTAAGGTACGCCGGGGAAAGCACAGGTTCTTTCAATCTGCTTAAGCAAGGTGAAGGGGTTGACCAGGAAAGCACAGGTTCTTTCCATCAGCTTAAGCAAGGGAAGCAAGGTGAAGGGGCCGACAAGCTTACTCCAGTCCAAGATACAAACAGCATTCAGTTCAGGGGAAAAAGCCAAACTAGTCAAGGGCACTTGTTGACTAAGTGCTAAGGAGCCCATTTTTGGTTGCCAATACACTTCTCCACCCCTTGTTATAGGATACATAATCTAATCAGCCATGTATCCTAGAACATACATTGTGATCCAATTACAAAGGAAACTAAAACATATCATTCATAATAAAGCAAAACATATCATTTGGTGACATTCCTAAATATTGGTTTATGATTCAAATGTGATCCACCCCTAGGTCCCAGCAAGATAATCTCTTCAATCAATCATCCCAAAAATAATTATTAATAATTCAAATGTCCACCCCTAGATCCTTGTATCCATTACATAGGATCAATAATATCATAATAAAACAACACAGCAAGGATAACACAAAATAAGTAAACAGAACACTCTCATCATTCCCACCCCCCTTGAACGATTGGGGCTCAAAATCTTGGGGTAAGGGGTGAAGGTCTCATTTTCTATAGCTTCTTCTTGCTGAAATTGGATGTAGAGATGGCCCTGTCCCCAAAAAGTCCCATTCCAGAGGTCAGTTCTTGAACGAGCTGGCAGGAATTCCAAGAATGCTGTGTGCTTAGGCAGTCACCAGAAAGTGCAGGGTGCTTAAGCCTAAAGGAAACAGAACTAGCAACAACATTAGCCAAAACAAAGGACAAAAAGAGTAGACAAGTATGGACTATTATTCGTCAAATAAAATCATCTCAGGTTTGGTTGAGATTTCAGTTATGCAAAGATCCAACATCAGAGCCAAACTCAGGTGGGAAATGTTTCTTTTCAAAAGGAACATAATGAGGAAGCCAAGAGGATCCCACCCTAGATAGAGACTAAGATTGTCCTCTCAGCCTTTCCCCAGATGTACAAGGAAACACAATGGGAAAATTAAACTAAGAGGATCCCATCCTAGATAGAGACTAGGATTGTCCTCCCAGCCTTTCCCCAAATGTACAAGTTTTCATCCGTTAATCACACAAGGTCACCTTCAGTCTGAGTGGCTTGTGGGCTTGCAGGAGCAGTTCTTATTTCCCTATTTCTCCTGTTATCAAGTCCTTTATCTCTATACATTCTATATAATTCATTGGTTGGAATTCCATCTATCATTGCAAAACCTACCCCTGCTCTCAATAAAGCAGTAAACATTTCTTTCCTTGTTACTCTCCTTTGGCGCCAAGTTTGCTGGTTATTCACCCTTCTCTCTCGAGGAGATCTATCCCTTCCCCAGTCACCTAAGTCATGTAACTGTAAAATCTTATTTATCACTGTTGTAAGACGGCTCCCTACTTCTCCAAGTAATAAATTCAAAATTAGTTGTTTATAAGCAGGGGGAGCTGTCCTAATTATTAAATTCCTATGAGGCAGTCCCATTGGATCATTGTAATATTTGTCTGCAGTTCCTATCATAATGGCAGTCTTCATTACCTCCTCCTTTAGTCTCATGATACAATCTCTAAGTGAATACCAGGGTCTGTGCTCAGTGGGCCACATAGAATCAGTAGCATATCTCTTATTGCATCCCACAGCGGCTAATGCCAACAGAGTAGTCCTGCTATCACCATCTCCTTGCTGATGATGTTCCCTAAAAGCTTGTTGAACTAGAGGATCATGGCTGATACCTATGAATCTCATACAGTCTGTCCTATCTACTGATATTCCACTGGCACCTTGATCACTGAGTCTTACCATCCAAGATATCAATGGTTCTCCTATTCTTTGTCTGAATCTACTCAAAATATCTGTGACCTCTTGCGGTGAGAAATCTTCCTGAATTTCCCTTGTAAATGAATCTTCACCTCGGGTTTCTGTCTTCCTCCTTTGTATGGGTCGAGCCCTTGTCTGATCATTTAACCATCTCCTATTCTCTGTGTGAGGGACATCCTGAACCCCAGTAGTGTTTTGTGCCTCGGCCCCTAACATTGTCTCATTTTCCCCCCACTCACTTCCTCTGCCACCATGGCTAGGACGAAGCAGGCAGTCAGGCTCTTTCTGGGCTGGGTTGAAATGCACTCTGGGCTTTTTTGGTCTCCTGTTGCTCTTAGCCACATTAATAGAAAAGTTCTCATTTGAGTCAGTTTGGTCTCCTGCTATCTGAGATTCCCCTTCTTGCTGTGGGGTAGGAGTGCCCCCATGTCTTTCACTTAATCTCAATCTTTCGTATACTAGCCGGTAGGCTGATAACACTATCCAGCTTTGCCTAGATAGTGATGCCCCTGACTGAATCCCAACTTCTCGTAAACACTTTTCCAAATCCCTAGGATCTCCTCTCCGTAGCCTTGGTTCCCAGTTTTCACAGGGTCCAGCTTTTTAGCCAATTCTTTTGCTAGGGAGGAATAAAATGGATCCTCCCATCCTGGGATATTCATCTCTTCCTCTGGAATTGTTCTGCTTCTAAATAGAGATCTTATACCTAGCGATCCCATCCTCGTCGCCAAATGTATTAGGAGGGCAGAGTTTATAATCTCAAAGAGGATCATAAACATGTCTGAAAGGTTCGGAACCGCCGGATATAAGAAACTCTCAAAGTAGAAGGCAGAAGAATCAAAACATATATTTAGGCTCCACAGTAACCAACCCATGAACCAGCAACCCCATTTTGATATATTGATCAAAAGCTTCCAGGCCCAATAAGTACGCCTTGAAAGAGTAACCAGGAGGCTACAGAGAAGCATGATTGCATAAAGCAAAATCATACTTCCCCCTCTATGGTAAAAAGATTACCCACTGGCCTGAAGTCTTTGTTCAGCTTCCTCCCGTAGGTCAGCTCTGCTACTGGCAGCTCCTGCTTCGGCTGTGGCTATAGCTATGGCCGTGACTATAGCTGTGGCTGTAGCAGCCTCTGGCTCCAACCGGAGCTGCTTTTAACCATCCAGCTTCTGCGGGGGTGTAAGGTACGCCGGGGAAAGCACAGGTTCTTTCAATCTGCTTAAGCAAGGTGAAGGGGTTGACCAGGAAAGCACAGGTTCTTTCCATCAGCTTAAGCAAGGGAAGCAAGGTGAAGGGGCCGACAAGCTTACTCCAGTCCAAGATACAAACAGCATTCAGTTCAGGGGAAAAAGCCAAACTAGTCAAGGGCACTTGTTGACTAAGTGCTAAGGAGCCCATTTTTGGTTGCCAATACACATCCCTATTCTTTCATTCATTTTCCAACTCTCCCTCTCTACTAGTAGGTAAAGAGGAGAGGAGGAAGCACTGAAAAAGGGTGAAAAAGAGGGGTGCCTAGTTTTGGTGGTGCAAGAGGGGGGCAGTCCACTGATGACTGCACCTATGGTGAAGACAGATGATCTAAGGAAAAAGATGGGGACCTAGTGCTGGGTGTTGTCTGAGGGGTTTTGGTGCTTGAAAAGCACCTTCTCCTTCGCCTGTCATTTCTGGGACAGATTTGAACTCAGATCTTTTTAAAAAAAAAAACATTTTTAAAATTAATTTATTTATTTTTAGTTTTCAACATTCACTTCCATAAGATTTTGAGTTCTGAATTTTCTCCCCATCTCTGCCCTCCCCCACCCCAAGGTTGCATGTAATTTGATATAGATTCTACATATATATTCATATTGAACCTATTTTCACATTAGTCATATTGTATAGAAGAATTAGAACCAATGAGAGAAACCATAAGAAAAAGAAACAAAAAAAGAGAGAAAGAGAGCAAATAATATGCTTCAATCTATATTCAGACTCCATAGTTCTTTTTCTGGATGTGGACAGCATTTTCCATCATGAGTCCTTTGGAGTTGTCTTGGATCCTTGCATTGCTAAGGAAAGTCTATCAAAATTAGTCATCGAACAATGTGTAAAATGTTCTCCTGGTTCTGCTCACTTCACTCAGCATCATATCATGTAGGTCTTTCCAGGTTTTTCTGAAATCTGCCTGCTCATCATTTCTTATAGTACAATAGTATTCTATTACGTTCATATACCACAACTTGTTCAGCCATTCCCCAGTTGAGGTTCATCCCTTCAATTTCCAGTTCTTTGCCACCACAAAAAAGCTTCTATAAATATTTTTGTACATGTGGGTCCCTTTCCCATTTGTGTGATTTCTTTGGGATACAGACCTAGAAATGGTATTGCTGGGTCAAAGGGCATACACAGTTTTATAGCCCTTTGATCATATGGACTCGGATCTTCCTGCCTTGTGCTCTATCTACTGCGCCATGTAGCTGCTCCTCTGGCTTTCCTTGTTAATTTGTCAAAAGTCTGGGAGGCAGAGTAGGGAAGTGGAAAGATTTGAACCCTAGCTCTGCTACCTACTTTCTAGGCAATTTTGGTTAAGCCTCATACCTCAACCAACTAACCAGCAAGTATTTATTAGGTGCCTGCTATGTGCCAGGTACTCTTCTTAGAGAAGATACAAGTGCAAAGAATGAAACAATCTTGATTCACAATGAGTTTATTTGTGATTCAGACTAACACCTTTCACACAAAATTAGTGGTCTTTTAATTTGCTCTTCACCCAGTGTCCTCAAGTATACCACATCCACTTGATAACTATAATGTTAATAAGAATACTTAAAGTATTCAAGGTTTTCCTGATGTGATATATGACCAGAGACATACTGGAGTCAGCTGGTACCTGTTTATGACAGCTGATTGTTAAATTTTCAGTGTGAGCATTTTACATCAGGGGTGGGGAAGCTTTAGCCTAAAGGCCACATGTGGCCCTCTAGGTACTCAAGTACCTTCCTTTGACTGAATCCAAACTTCACAGAACAAATTCCCTTAATAAAAGGATTTGTTGTGTAAAACTTAGACTCAGTCAAAAGGCTGCACCCAAGGACCCAGAAGGCCACATGTGGCCTCAAGGCCAAAGGTTTCCTACCCCTTAATTTACATCTTGGAAATTGGCAAACACTACATATCAGGAAGGGTAGATAGGTGGTACAGTAGATAGAGTACTGTACCTGCATTCAGGAAAGATTCATCTTTGTGAGTTCAAATCTGGCCTCAGCCACTTTAGCTATGTGACTCTGGGCAAGTCACTTAACCCTCTTTGCCTCCATATCCTCAGCTATAAAATGAGGTGGAGGAGGAAATGGTGAACCACTCCAGCATCATTGCCAAGAAAACCCCAAATGGGGTCACAGTCAGTCACTACTGAAAAATGACTGAACATATCATGACTTGATTTATTGTTATGATGATTGTCTAGACATGAGAAAATGATGGAGTAAATGTGAATAATGCAGTTTAATCTAAAATGTGTGTCATGCATACTATTTTTTTTCCCCTGGAGATCCAGTTGTTAAACATTTAGAAGTACATCCCAGACATACCCCTGCAGATCCCAACCCTTCTATTAGTTGACATTCTTTGGGAAATCCTAGGTCCAAAACAAAACATAAAGCCTGTTGGCCAGCCTGATCTACGGGCCTCTCAGAACTTAACTGGACTCCTTCTTGGGTGACGCTGAAGAGGCAGGTTGGATCCTGACACTGTGTTTTCTTGACTTCCATTTCAATGCTTTTTTCACCACAGTGTCAGGAATCTCCTTTACCAAGCTAAAGGGGCAGGGGGCATGTTTTTATGCTATAGTACTTTGAGTTCCCCACAAAGGGAGCCTTACACAGGTTCTTAATAGATATTTGTTGGATGAATAAGGGAATGAATGACCATTGATGATCATCATTACCTTCTGAACAACTGATTGGCTATCTTTATCACTGTTGAGACTCTGTAGGCTGTCTCCCAGGCCTTTAATATACTTATTCCTCATTCCTACCTGTTGGAATCCTTCTCTTCCTTCAAGGCCTAGCTCATATCTGACTTCCTCCTTGAAGCCTTCCCTGGTTCTCTTCAGCTTAAGTCATTTTTTTCTCCTATAATTCTCCAGCACATTTTACCTTGTACCACACTTATTTGTAGAAAGGTAATACCCACTTCCCATTCCCATTTAACTATGAGCTCTTTGAGGGTAGGGATTCTGTGTTTTTTTTTTTTTTATCTTTGGACCTCCAGTGCCTAGCACAGTCCTTTGCACTTGGTAGGTGTTTAATGCATGTTTGTTGAGTTGGATTGAGTTCTGACACTCTAAAACAGCTTAGAAATAGACCTTTCTGCCCTGGGAAATAGCTTATTTCTCTAACTTTAAACTTCAAATTTTATTTCTGAAAATAACTCTATTATTCAACAGAATTCTCAAGCTTTGAATGTATATGATGGAATAACTTAGCCATTATAAATTTAATTCGCAATCTAAGAATGATCTCTTGATTTACTAACCATCAGCCTAAAAGTCCTGGTGGCATTAAACCTTTTACTTTGCTTTGCCCTTACCTGACTAATTGCTTTAATCTCCCTCCTTGAGAGATCCAGGCTGCCTCTTTCTATAATGTCTGAAGTTTCCATTAGCAGCTACTATTTATTTATACTATACCTTCCTCCACAAAAAATAGAAATCTAGAGGTTTCTATTTGATCAATCTGAATCTAATTTGATCTAGACTCAAACACATGTAGGTGATAGCTGATGATGGAAGGGAGCTGGGAGAAAGATAGCTAATACATTGGATGACAGAATAAATATAAAAAAGAGAAATTTGCATAGGTTAGAAAGGTAAGATAAAGTTAAAAAGATGAAATTTGAGAGACATAAATGTGAACTCTTGAATATGGGTTTTAAAAAATTAACCATACCAATAAAGGATTAAGGTGTGTTAGGGGTCTCTGGGGATTATCAGCTCGATACGAGTCAGCTATGTGGTGTGGCAATGAAAAAGAAAGCGTGATTTACATTGAATTCCAAACATAGTATCCACAGCAGGGGAAATGTTAGACCATGTCTAGAGTCAGACTGTATCTGAATATGGAGTGAGACATGTACCCTAGACTTTATGAAATCAGAATTCAAAAAAGTGAAGAAAGACTATTTTATGACCCAATACCCAGAGGCCCCACATTGAATATAATTAAGAATGGATGGCAGACTTTAAATACCGATTACATGATCACGAGGGAACCTAATGGAGAGGAAATGGAGAGCATATCTAAGGAGATCAATGTGGTTGCATAAGGAACTCTCTGATGAGCCTATATATTTAAAAGGTCATATGCAAATTATAGGAGGAGAGGCACACACTAAACAACATGCACAGAGCTGTGTGAATCTCTAAGAATAATCTTAGGAAGACCTAGATAAACCTAAGTCTTGCAACAAGAAAGTTAAGATACAAAAGGCTTTTAAAAAGGCTTTTAAAAGCTGAGGCCTAGACAAGAATTAAAACTAGGAAAGAAGAGGCTCATTACTTAGGGAAGATGGTATAATGTTGTGGTGAGTAAAATGAGAGAAGGGGAAACTGAGGTATGGTTCTCTGAGCAAAATCAGTTCATTAACAGTGACTTGTATAACTGTTAACAAAATAGGTCAGACTAACCCCTGTGACAGCCATGAGATGGAAAAGACCATTTTTATTAGATGCAAGCAAGGAGAGGGTGAGGTAGTTGAGGAGCCTTACAATTGGCTGCAGCTGAGGAAAGTGGGTTGGTCTTCAGGTGTGGGTGATCATGGTCCCTAGGACAATTAAGGAATGTTAATTGATTTATGGGCCTGTGCTGCCTCTTGTAACCTTGGCTAAGAGACCAGAACCATTCAGTTTGATCTCCACCAAGAGGGAGTTCAAACCTCCCCTAATTTCATGAGGAGAGACAAGAGATCATTTCCTTTCAACCATGCCTTTAAACCAATTCGGAGTGGGAGAGACTGAAATTTTGAGTGGGGTGAGTTCAGGCCATTATAAAGATCAATACAGCATAAAATCAATTACATTGTAAAATCAATACAGTAGAAATCAGAGGATATATTAATCTTTATCTTTTCATAATACTGACAAAAGAGTAGGCAAAAATGGGCATGTCCTAGAGTTCTTCTATTAACCCTTAGTAATAAGAATAATCTTCAAACTAGAGAATGTAGGATAAGCATAGTTAAGAAAGCAATTAACCCCAAGATATGCTGGAGGATGGCCAAATCAGGGTAGGGGTTGAGAGAAAAGGAAAATGCATCTGAGGAGTCCAAAGAGTGAATAGATCAAGGAGTGAAGTGAACCTGGCCAGGCCTCTTCAAGAAATGGTGATCAGAACTAGAAAGCCATTAATGAAGAGAATGGAGGTTTTTCTGGAATGAGAAGTATGAGGATGAGTGGTTGGAGAAGTCAGAAGAATGAACTGAGTTGGGAATGGTTTCTCCTTTATTCAATTCAACAAATATTTTTAAGCACTTACTATTTACAAAGCACAATACTGGAAACCAGGTATACAAAGAAAAAAAATCAAAATAGCCTCTGACTTCAGGGTGCCTACTGTAGAGATGTACACAGAAAATATTGGATAGATGCAAAATTATAAAAGGCAAATATTTTTGTGTATCCTCAGTGCTTAACATAGTTCTTTGCATGTAGTAGATAACTGATAAAAATATTGATTAAATGAATGTGTTAGATTAAAGGTACCTAAATAATGGGTTTAAATAGGAGCTACACTATCTTATTAGATAGCATAACTACTGCTGGTGATGAATAATGTTTTAGAAATCATAAAGAAAAGAAGTGACAGAATATTGAAGATGAGCAGATATTTCAGTTTTCAAAATAGGAAAAAGAGATGGATTTCAGACTACAGACCACTGAGTTTTATGTCAATTTCTAGAAGAATAGATGGTTTGTGAGTACTTAAAATCACAGTAGAAATCACCAAGAACCAGCATGACAAGAACTTGTCATGCTACACTCACCACATTTCCTTCTTTGATAGTTATTAAATCAAGGGAGTGCTTCAGACACAGTGAGTCTTGATTTCAGTAAAGCATTTGACAAAGTCCCTAATGGCACCTTTGTGGATAAGATAGAGACATGTGGGGTTCATTGATGGTGAATTCATAGCTAAATGAACTTAGAATGTTGATTAATAAATCAATATCAATTTAGATAAAGGTCTCCAGTGACACGCCACAAGGCCCTGTACTCAGTGTTTCCTGTTCAAATTTTTATCAACAACACATAAAAACATACAAGCTTATCGAAATCACATATGACACAAAATTAGCAGGGGTGGCTGATATATTAGATGACAGCATTAGGATTAGAATTATCTAAACAGTCTTGAATGAGCTGAAGCAAGAGATGAAATTTAACAAAGATTGATTAGAGATAGATGAGCATTCATCAGGATCAATGACCATGCTTCAAGTGTGGGTTGGATTAGGTGAACTAAGTCTCTTCTAAGCCTATGATTCAATGAATTTAAATCTCGTACTTAGGTTAAAAAAAAATCAACGGTAGATTACAATGTGGGAAAACCTAGCTGCATACCCAACTGCTGTGAAAAAGGACAGGGATATTTAGATGGCTACAACTGCTATGATGCTATGTGAAGCAAGACAAAACCAAAACATTCAATTTTAGAAGTTGAGAGTGCAGATCAAGTTTGGCTCTAATCCGTCTTCTTCAGACAATACCTGAACTAACTTGCTTAATCCTGTATGCTACGTTTTGAGAGGGACAATGGAAAAACTGGAGGAGTCCAGAGGAAGAAGGAAGGACTGGAAGCCATGCCATGTGAGGAATGATAGAAGGAACAATGTAAGTTTGTAGGTAAGCCTAGAGCAGATTTAAAAGTTCTACATGATAGCAGTCTTCAGGCATTGTCTGTTATAAAGAAGAGGGACTGGTTTTATTCTTCTTACAAGAACAAAACTTGCAAATTAAAAGAAAATAGTAAAAATCATAGGGAGGCTGATTTCAGTTCAACATGAAGAGCTTTCCAGCAATTAAGCTAACATGAAATAGACTTTTTCACAATGCTAGGCATAGGGAAGGAGGTACAAAAATATTTGCTTGGTATCATTTTGTACACATTAAGCATTTATTCTCTGTGTACATCTCTACAGTATAGGAGTGGGGAACCTGAGGCCTTGAGGCCAAATGTGTCATTGTAGGTCCTCAAGTATGGCCTTTTGACTCAGTCCAGTAAAGCTTGGACTCAGTCATAAGGCCACACCCAAGGACCTAGAAAGCCACATGTGGCCACAAGGCCCTGCAGGGTCTCAGAATGTAGAATGGACTTCACTTTGCATCTGTAGCTCTGCTTGGTTTCAATTCAGATATCCCTCCCAGGGTAAGTTCGTTATTTTTAAACTTACCACGATGCTTCTAATTTGAGCCTTGATTAATACCACCTCCCTCAGTCTCCTCTCCTCTCTGATTGTAGGACTGGAGGGTAGAGTACCAAACTCCTCCTAATGCGTGCTTTATAGGGAGTAGAAACTGTACTTTTAGCTCACTATACTTTGTGTCTGCTGCTCTGCCTAGTTTCAACACCACAGAACAAGATTCTCACAAGCCAGGTAACCTCTTGTTTCCCCCCACACTTGCTTTTCTGCCTCCTTCTGTGTGTTATCTTCCCCTTTAGACTATAAGCTTCTTGAGGGCAGAGTTATACATAGTTCGGACTTTTAATAAAGAGTTATCACTCTTTATTAATTATATCGCCAATACTTAGCACAGCCCTTGGCATATAGTAGGCACTTAATAAATGTTTGTTGGATTAAATTGGATCTAAGCTCTCTGAGGTCAGGAATTTTTTTTTGTCTTTGTGTTTGCAGTACTAGTATTGTGCTTTGCACTAGTAGATACTTTAAAATATTTGTTGAATATGGTGAAAGTGTTGTGAAAATGGATTTTCAAATAAATTGAACTTTTTTCCACAAGGTTGATAGTTCCCCCTATTACTGATAGTGTCCAAAATAAGTCTGGTTGGCAATTAGAGACTACTTTACTCAAGATGGACTAAATTACATCTGAGATTTTAGGAATGGCCAGAGGTATGAGGTTGAAGTTAATGGAGCACTGAGGTCCTTCTCAACTCTACATTCTGTGTTTCTGGGCTGTGCAGTTCATTGGGTACGTCTCTTCTTTATTATTTCATGCTATTCCCAAAGCGTGTGGAGCTGAGATAATGAGGGTAAAATCAGAAGGAAACAGGGGGTTGTATTGGGGATACTTGAAGAGTTTGGCTTTTGTTTCCTTTGATTAATTCAGTGTATTTCATTTTATTTCTTACTAGGTGCTAAGCCCCAGTCCCAAACCCCTATTAGGTGCTAAACCTATGTGGGTGTGAATTGGTAACTAAGGTGGGGCCCCAGGTGGGGCTAACTAAGGGAGGCCTGATTAGATCTTTGCTCCTAAGTTTGTCCCAAACCCGTAATTACTAGGTGCTAAGCCTATGTGAGTGTGAAGCTCCCAGGGTACTAAGGGGAGGTGCTAACTCCAGAGCCAATCATAGGAGCCTAAGTTCACTCAGATGACGTTTGATAACGTCTGAAACGGTATAAAAAAGGGAAGACAAAGCCATTGGCCCGGAGCTCTTACCCACATTTGTGGTGGTGCATGTGACTCTGGGCCAGCCCTTGTTATGAGCTCCTGGGCTGAACCTAGATGTTGGTAACTATGAATTGTATTTGGTCTGTCTGTCGATGTTTGTAATTTGTTTGTAATTTGCTCTGAAGTTCAGGGTGCTGGCTTTTCCCCCTCAACTAAGTGAATGATGTCTGCATGCTGGATTAAAGTAAACTTGTCAGCCCCTTAATGTTGCTTTTCTTAGTAAAGCAGATCAAAAGAACCTAGGCTTTGGCAGCATTCTCGTTGTTGGGCTTCTGTTGGTCTTTCACCCCCATAAGAGCTGCTAGCCGGATTGTTGAAACAGGGGTATGTGGGGCAAAACCTATTTTACACTGTGTACCATTTTCTGTTCAAAATACTCTGCTCTGCTATTTGTGGTAGCAAAGAATTGGAAGCAAAGTAGGTCATGGAATAAAGGTATGACTACAACAGGATCATTAAGAGGGGCAGCTTGGGTACACATCGGAGAGTGGGGAAGTAGCCAGTTGCAGGGGGCATCTTATCAATTAGGGATTGGCTAAATAAAGTGTGCCAAATGAATGTGATGGAATATAACTGTACTGTAAGAAATGGTGAATATAGAGAATTCAGATAAGTAAGGGCAGACATATGAACCAATGAAGACACGATGTTTACAGCAATGTAAATGGAAAGGATAATCAAAATTTCTCCCCAAAACAAAACTCTGAACTATATATGATTTTAATGATCAAGAAGTTTATTGCCTTGTAGAAGAGTAGAGACAGCCTCATCCCTTATTTATGGAGGTAGAAGACTATGACTATAAAATATTGTATATACTGTCATTCAATTGTTCTGGCTTTACTGAACATTTTTTTTCTCTTTCTTTTAACAATTACTTGTAATAAAGAACGGTTCCCTGGGGAGGGGAAGGAGAGGGAGTATTTTTGGAAATGAGGGTGACATAAAAACAAAAGATATCAGTACAAAATATAACAAAAACAAAATGTTCTGTTCCTGTATATGGGTTACTGACTCCTTAAGCTGACTAATCAAAGCAAAAATAAAATGCTTTTTGCTAAAGGGAAATCAAGCCAAGTCAACAAGTATTTATTAAGCATTTTTTATTGTTGTTCAGTCAAGTTCAACTCTTGGTGACCCCATCGGGGTTTTCTTGGTAAAGATATTGAAGGGGGTTGCTATTTCTTTCTCTAGCTCATTTTACCTATGAGGAAACCAAGGCAAATAGGGTTAAGTGACTTGCCCAGGGTCACACAGGTAGTGTTTGATTGGAGCTCCTCTTCCTTACTCCAGGTCCAGTGCTCTATCCACTGTACCACCTAACTGTCCCTATTAATCACCTACTATGTGCTTAATGTTAAACTATGTGCTTAACCACTATGTTAAGCACTAGGGAAATAAAAGATGAAAATACTCCCTGCTCTCAAAGAGCTCACAGGGAGACAACATGCAAACAATTAAATACAAAGTAGATATAGAGAAGATAAATTGGAAGCAGTGATATGGTTGGATCTGTGTTTTAGGAAGATCAGTTTGACAGCTTTGTGGATGATGGACTGGAATGGGGAGAGATCTGAAGTAGGAAGCAGCAGAAAGGGCAGATAAATAGTGTCCAGTCATTCAGTATATATGCATTAAGCCAAAAGAAGGGAGAGAGAAACTTGTTTCCTTTTGCTAGACTGACTTTTTAAATTGATAGACAAGAGACTTGGGACGTGGTGTTTCAGTTGTCTGTCCCTTGTTTTACCTCTTGGAAAATAGGGCTGATTAGGCTATGTCTGGGTAGATGAGACTCCTGGCTGGAGAGAAGAATGGAGAGCAGCTGCCTCTCTTGGAACTGTCAGAGAGATGACTTCTAGACAAGTCCCTATAGTGGGGGCTAAGTGACAAGTTGCTGGGAGGAGCTTTTGACAGGCAATTAAGAAGATGAACAAAAGAAACTGAAGTCTCTAAAGCCAAGTGCAGAGTTTTAAAAAGGATAATAAGTAAAGATAAGTAATGATAGTTAAGAGACTATGCTTAACAGCCAAGTATAGAAAAGATAATTCTGCTATTTAAAAACAAAACCAAAAACATGTACATTACATAGGGGCTCAGTAATATACCAGCATAGACTAATGCACTTGCATAGCAATAAGTGAGCTATATTATATAGACTGAACAGCCACAGAATTAATATTTTACATGTAAAGAAAAGCTTTGATTTTTTTCATGAATGAACTATGCAAATTGCTGGGAAAACTTTTCTTATAGAGAAAATACCTGTGCTAATTCCAATTTCAGAGGGTGAGATGGGGAAGGGTTCAAACTGGCCAATTTCAAATTAATTTGATTTTAGTAACATTTCATAAAAATTAATATAGATCAGAATAAAACACCTGTAAGGAACAGCGACCCTCACAATTCTTTTGCTAAAACATCAATGCACCAGTAACCACAGAGCAATAAAGAAGAATTAGAGAGGGGTATCACCAGGGAAGAAATAATGGAAACTATTAGAGGCTCAAAGACCAGAAAGGCTCCTGAAAAAGATAGATGACTCAGTGACTTTTATTACAATTTTCCAAAGGCACACTAATTCACCAAGTAGTGAAACCATATAGTGAAATTACTGATGGAGGTCAATTATCTTCCATGAGGGAAGAAGACAATAGTTTCTTTGTAGATGATCCAATGAAATCAGTGATGACACAAGAAATACTATGCCAGGGACAACTATATAATGAGGTCATAAGTGCTAACAAAATGGAGAAAGTGCTTTAATTAGCGTTGCAAAGGCCAATCAAAATATACCGAAGGAGGTAGAAAATTTGAGGAAACTTGATGTGTGGCTAGAGAGCAGTAGGCATATTCTGACCAAATGATTAGACACATTGGAATACTGCTTCTTTGTAGAGATATAATGAGGGCAGGGCAATGAGGGCCTTGCCCAAGGGTAGCAGGTGTGGGGAGGAATGGTTCTTCGTCAGAAGTTTCTCATGGTACTCTGCCATATCTGAGCTAAGATCCCATGTATCTGGCTACTGCCTTGTTCTTTCATCTGGTTTTAAGCTGTAACTCCTAATGATACCATTGCAATTATGTCCCTGTTCTGGAGACTGGCTAGTCCGATGCATAACAGTAATGTTCTTGCCAAATCTTGGGACTGAGGAAGACTACCACCACTGTGCCTTTGTTTACTTCCATGATACGCCCCCCCTCCCCCAGCCATACACACACCTTTTTCTTGGGCAAGCTTGGTGGGGGAAGGGTCTTCATTCACACTATGTGAGCAAGAGAAAGACTTCTCTAGGGGACAACTGCACTCAGTAAAGATAGAAAAGCTACTTGTCACACAACAAAGAGTCCTGAGGCTCTTACACCCCAGGAGAGCTATTCCCTGAACCGTCCCTCCCTTGCCATGGGAGCAGACTCCCAAAATTGAATTGTACTGAAGTTTCTATCCTTTCCCCATGGATGGCGTCCTGGGGATTATCTTCCAATGGGCCTCATGTGCCAAAGTGTGCTCAGGAGATCTGAGTCCCTATTCCACCCTCTCAAGCTATTTGGCTGAGCACCTGAATTGCTAGGTTCTACTTCTTTGACCCCATGATCCCATGATTAAAGAGAGAGCAGTCTATATGAAGCAGTCACTGGCAATTCCTCCAGGCCATTCCAAATTGAGCACGGGCCAATAAACATGCTTCCAAATAGCTATACCACATGTAGGATGTAAGAACTAAATCAGTGGCTTTTAGCCTTTGGACCACGGACTCCTGGAGTAGCAGGGAGTGGTAAAGAGTTAGAGTGAAAGGTCAAGGAATCCAGCAATTCATTTTTATCTTCATTTGGTATCAATAAAATACATGGTTTGAATAATGGACCTTGTGTTTGTGGTTTTATATTATTAATGCTACTTTATGCCAAGTAAGGATATTTCCCCCTTGCCTTTAAGAATTAATTGTGATGTTTTTGATTGCAGAAATGCCCTTTGTGGAATGGATTATCTGAAATATTCACTTTCAGATGATATGAAGTGTCAAATTTGCTTTGATCCTAACAGTATAACCACTATTCTGTCTACATTTTTTTTGACCTTACAATGGTAGTCTTGGTATTTGAAAAGGTTGGAATCCATTGTGTACTAGATGCAACATAAATACAATAGGATAATAATGATTATAATAGCTCTTATGTTACACTTTAAGGTTTGCAAAGCACTTTATAGATGGGATCTCACTTGATCCTCACAATAATCCTGAGAGATAGGTGCAAATAGTATCCTCATTTTACAAATGAGGAAAATGAGGCAGGAAGATTTTAAGTGACTTGCCCAGGGTCACACAGGATGTATCTAAGGCAGGATTCAAACTCCGGTCTTCCTAACTCATTTTGAGCACTCTACCCACTCTACCACCTAGCTGAACTGGATTGAAACTGGGGCCCAGGGAAGCTTAGTGACTTGCCCAAGGTCACATAGGAGATAGGTTCCAGAGATTGGATTTGAATAAATGATGTGCTAGAGCTGGCTCATTCCAGCTCCAGAGAGCCGATTGTTAATTTTTCAGTATGACCAAATTAGAGCTTGTTTTATAGTTTTGTTGATTTCATGGACTCAAGAAAGCAATGGAGATTAAACTTAAGTGTGTTGTACTTTTCCCCTAGAGACCTGGTTATTAAGCATTTACAAGCACACTCCTAATTTGAACCCAAGTCCTCTTGACTTGAGCCAGGAGTTTGTAGGAAGGGAGGGACTGCTTTTGGCTATAGTGATCTGGGAAGGCCAGAGGTAGAGGTAGCATATGATCCAGGTCTTAAAAGAAAGAAATGAATGATAAGCAAAACACTTCCTTGCAAAGAGAGTGAAGGAGGCCACATGGTTTCCAATGTTGATTCATTTTCTCCGCACTGCTGGGAAAACACCAAAAATGAAATTAGAATCAGCATGTTCAAGGAATGTTCAGTATCATTATAGCCATCTTGGAGGAAAACCCTACGGAGAGGGAAGCTACTCAAAAACTCTGCAGTAATCAATCAATCCTGCTATTGGATGGAAGATGAACTGGGTCATTAGGAAAGCTACAACAGAGACACAGGAGCTAACAATCAGTTTTCTCTTCCTCTTGGTTACATCCATGATCTTCATTCACTGTTCGTGGTTGGAACATTGGGGAGGAGGGAGGGAGGGAGAGGGAGAGGGATAGAGAGGGAGAGGGATAGAGAGATTGGGTATATGCACATTTGTGTAAACTTATTATTGAACATTTTGATTCCAAAGTATTCCCACTACAATGGAGTTAATCAGTCAAATGCAGTAGAGTGACCTTGATGACTGTTCTTAATATCATGACCTTATCTTTCCAAGGTTTGTCCAGAGACCTGGGCTGGAGTCCACCTCTGACATTAATACTAATATTAATGGGGATACTAATTAGGAATCCTAATATTTGCACTAACTTATAGGAGTGTTGTGAGATAAAAATAAATGTGAATTATTCAGCCGGCGTAGTGATCAGCTTCACGTATTTGGGTACACGTCTCATGTGAGAGCTGTGAGGGTTCTTGACACACGCAGTATTAGGAAGGAGGCATTCGCACTTACTGAGCTGGGATGGAGTCTATAAAGCCATTTTTCTCATTCATTCATTTATTCATTCATTCAACAAGCTTTTATTAAACATCAGCTATTCGCAAGGCACTGAACTAGTAGATGAAGGACAAAAAGATAAAAAGCCAGAACATCCTTGTCCTCAAGAAGCTTGCATTCTACTGGAGAGGAGGATCAATTGCGCGCAGGTCAGTGAATACAAAGTATATACAAAGGAAGCTTCTTAGAGAAAGTCTCACTCTGTGTGTGTGTGTGTGTGTGTGTGTGTGTGTGTGTGTGTGTGTGTTGGTTGTTGTCCTTCGTTCTCAGAGAGGACCAAAAGGTATAGTTAAGGTATAGTGTGTCCTACTGTGGCTGATCAGACCAATAAGAGCTAGTTACTATTATTGCATCAGACCCTGTCACCTTCCCGAGATGTTTTCTTTTCTCACTTCATCAGAATTCCTCCCGTTGTCTTTGATCCAAGAATGTTGAATATCTTCATGAACTATGGACAGCACTGTCCAAAAAGATTCCAAACAAAATGACTGGAATAATGGTCACCAATCACCTTGGAGTTAGAGACAAGCATCTAGTTTGAAGACAGCTGCTGAAAATGAATGTTATCAAAATACCACTGACAGTAAAACCACAAATATTTTTCACATGAAGTTTTCAGGAAAGCTGGAGGCATTCTTTCCAATTAGGGGTTTCTGGCAGGCAGGAGGAATCTTGCAAGCACAACACGACTGACGTAAAAATGGTTCACAAGAGGTTTTCTGAAGAAAATGAGAGGCGGTGTGATGTATTGGAAAGTACTGGATCTGGAGTTAGAAAAAGACTTGGCCTTGATTCCTGCTTGCTGCACTTAAATTCAAGTAACTTAACCTCTATGAACTTTAGTTTCTTCATCTACAAAATATGGATAATACCATCTATAATACTACTACAGGGCTGCTGTTTTGGGGAGAAGGAAGGACACGCTATTCCATCATTTGGCTCACCCTACCAGTCTCCTGCCTGGGCCTGGGACTAACATGTATTCTTTTAAGCTACCTCCACCAGTCCACCTGCCTGAGCTGTGCTCTCAGGATGGATACTTCTCCTCCTCTACCTTCTAGCTTTTCAATTGCACACTGAAGCCTGAAAGGCTTCCAGTCTCCACTCTGAACCCATCCTCTTACAGAGTTGATAACCTACCTGAATTCCATCCTCAGTGATGAATAAATTCCCACCTGGTCATTCCCTGCCTGTCCTACTGATCCTGAACCTTGCCCACCATTATTTAAACCATTCTCCCTACTATCCTCTCTCTTACTCCCTTCTCTCTCAGTTCAACCTCTCACCCCAAATGTCCCTTCCACTGTGCTCTCTGGAATGTCTGTTCCATTAGTGACAAACCCCCTTTCATCTTAAACCTTTCCCTTTTCAACTCCTCTCATCTTTTTGCACTCATTGGAACCTGGCTCCCTCTTGATGACACAACTTCCTTGACCACCATTTCCAGCATCCTTTTCATTCATACCCCAACTCATGGTGGGGGATTTGAAATACCCTTTGCTCCTCATTGTCACTCTGAGGCTTTCTCTCTACCTCCATCCCTCTGTAGTCTCTCCTCCTTTGAGGTTCACTCAGTACATTTTTACCCTATATCAAGATCTCTACTAATAACTCACTCTCCTCAATAAGATCTGTAACTGGCTTACAGTCTTTCTCTCCTCCCCAACTCCTACCCTCACACCGGGGGACATCAATATACAAACTGATATATATACCAAACACCTAAACTTCCCAGGTCCTCAACTATCTCATTTCCCATGAGTTACTTCTTCACTGTACCTCAGCTATACACAGTGAGGGTCAAACCCTTAATCTTGCTACTGCCAAGTGTTCCACTTCCACGTCTGTGAATTCTGAAATTCCCTTATCTGATCACGTGTCATTCCACTTATCCTTCTGCCTTGTTACCAAAACCCTGTTCTTCATCCTTACTGTGTCTTCCAATCCCTCCACCGCTTGGTTCTTTCCCAGACTATCTTCCCCTCATCAGCTCCACCCCCTTGCCTTCCCTTTTTCATCTTGTTCCCTTGGTGAATCAGGTCAAATTTATACTGGCCTCTTCTCTCAAGTCTCTAATTGCCTGAAGGGCTTCCAGTCTCCACTCTGAACCTAGACCTTTACAGATGTTGATAACCTGAATTCTGTCCTCAATGATAAACAGAGTCCTACAAGGTCATGTCCTCCTCATCCTAGTCATTCTGAATCCTGTTTGCCATTATTTAAACCATTTCCCCTACTATTCACTCTCTTATTCCTATCTCTCTAAATTCAACCCCCCCCCTCCCCAAATCCTATCATTTTTTTTCTTTTCTTTTTTTAATTTATTTATTTAACATATTTAGTTTTCAGCATTGATTTTCACAAGAGTTTGAATTACAAATTTTCTCCCCATTTCTACCCTCCCCCCACTCCAAGATGGCATATATTCTGGTTGCCCTGTTCCCCAGTCAGCCCTCCCTTCTGTCACCCCACTCCACTCCCATCCCCTTTTCCCTTCCTTTCTTGTAGGGCAAGATAAATTTCTATGCCCCATTGCCTGTGTATCTTATTTCCTAGTTGCATGCAAAAACTTTTTTTTTGTTTTTGAACATCTGTTTTTATAACTTTGAGTTCCAAATTCTCTCCCCTCTTCCCTTCCCACCCCCCCCCCCCCAAGAAGTCAAGCAATTCAACATAGGCCACATGTGTATCATTATGTATAACCCTTCCACAATACTCATGTTGTGAAAGACTATATTTTGCTCCTTCCCAACCCATCCCCCTTTATTGAATTTTCTCCCTTGACCCTGTCCCCTTTCCAAAGTGTTTGTTTTTGATTACCTCCACCCCCATCTGCCCTCCCCTCCATCATCCCCCCCATTTTTTTTATCTTCTTCCCTCTTCTTTCCTGTGGGGTAAGATACCCAATTGAGTATGTATGGTATTCCCTCCTCAGGCCAGATTTGATGAGAGCAAGATTCATTCATTGCCCCCTCACCTGCCCTCTCCCCTCCTCCCACAGAACTGCTTCCTCTTGCCACCTTTATGCGAGATAATCCATCCCATTCTATCTCTCCCTCTCTCAATATATTTCTCTCTCATCCCTTAATTTGATTTTATTTCTTTTAGATATCTTCGCTTCATCTTCAACTCACCCTACGTCCGCTCTCTCTCTCTGTCTGTCTGTCTGTCTGTCTCTCTCTCTCTCTCTCTCTCTCTCTCTATATATATATATATACACACACATACATATATACATACATACACATTCACTTATGTGTGTGTATATATATATATACATAAACAAACATATATATGTATATATATATATGTATATATATATATATATATATATTCCCTTCAGCTACCCTAATACTGAGGTCTCATGAATCATACACATCATCTTTCCATGTAGGAATGTAAACAAAACAGTTCAACTTTAGTAAGTCCCTTGCAATTTCTTTTTCTTGTTCTTTTTCTTGATTACCTTTTCATGCTTCTCTTGATTCTTGTGTTTGAAAGTCAAATTTTCTATTCAGCTCTGGTCTTTTCACTGAGAAAGCTTGAAAGTCCTCTATTTTATTGAAAATCCATATTTTGCCTTGGAGCATGATACTCAGTTTTGCTGGGTAGGTGATTCTAAGTTTTAATCCTAGCTCCATTGACCTCCGGAATATCGTATTCCAAGCCCTTTGATCTCTTAATGTAGAAGCTGCCAGATCTTAGGTTATTCTGATTATGTTTCCAGAATACTCAAATTGTTTCTTTCTGGCTGCTTGCAGTATTTTCTCCTTGATCTGGGAATTCTGGAATTTGGCGACAACAGTCCTAGGAGATTTCTTTTTGGGATCTATTTGAGGAGGCGATCGATGGATTCTTTCAATTTCTATTTTGCCCTGTGGCTCTAGAATATCAGGGCAGTTCTCCTTGATAATTTCTTGAAAGAGGATATCTAGGCTCTTTTTTTGATCATGGCTTTCAGGTAGTCCAATAATTTTTAAATTATCTCTCCTGGATCTATTTTCCAGGTCAGCGGTTTTTCCAAGGAGATATTTCACATTGTCTTCCATTTTTTCATTCCTTTGGTTCTGTTTTATAATATCTTGATTTCTCATCAAGTCACTAGCTTCCACTTGCTCCAGTCTAATTTTTAAGGTAGTATTTTCTTCAGTGGTCCGTTGGACCTCCTTTTCCATTTGGCTAATTCTGCCTTTCAAGGCATTCTTCTCCTCATTGGCTTTTTGGAGCTCTTTTGCCATTTGAGTTAGTCTGTTTTTTAAGGTGTTGTTTTCTTCAGTGTATTTTTTAGTATTTTTTTGGGTCTCCTTTAGCAAGTTATTGACATGTTTTTCATGGTTTTTTCGCATCCTTCTCATTTCTCTTCCCAATTTTTCCTCTACTTCTCTAACTTGCTTTTCCAAATCCTTTTTGAGCTCTTCCATGGCCTGGGACCAGTTCATGTTTTTCTTGGAGGCTTTTGGTGTAGGCTCTTGCACTTTGTTGACTTCTTTAGGCTGTATGTTTTGGTCTTCTTTGTCACCAAAGAAAGAATCCAAAGTCTGAGACTGAATCTGGGTGAGTTTTCACTGTCTGGCCATATTCCCAACCAACTAACTTGACCCTTGAGTTTTTCAGCAGGGTATGACTGCTTGTAGACTAAAGAATTCTATGTTCCATGTTTGGGGGGGATGTGCCAGCTCTGCCACAGCAGCACTCCTCCTTCCCCAAGAACCCCCAGTCCGGACTGGGCTTAGATGTTCAGCAGGCTGTGCACTCCTGCTCTGATCTGCCACTTAATTCCTCCCACCAGGTGGGCCTGGGTCCGGAAGCAACTGCAGCTGTAGCTGCCCCACCTCCACTGTCCTGGGGGCAGTGGCCGAACCGCAAACTCCTTCCAGTCCCACAGCTTTTCCCACTAACCTTCTCCCCTGTCTTTGGTGTTTATGGGTCGAGGGGGTCTGGTAACTGCCGCAGCTCACTGATTCAGGGCGCTAGGGCCCACTCCTCCCGGCTCCTGGTCTGGTTGGTCCGAGCCACTCATGCTGGGCTCTGCTCCGCTGTGCTCCCAGCTCGTAGCTCCCAGCTCCATGTGGGATAGACCTCACCCAGAGACTATCCAGGCTGTCCTGGGCTGGAGCCCTGCTTCCCTCTGCTGTTTTGTGGGTTCTGCAGTTCTAGAATTGGTTCAGAGCCATTTTTTTATAGGTTTTTGGAGGGACTCGGCAGGGAGCTCACACTAGTCCCTGCTTTCCAGCCGCCATCTTGGCTCCACCCCCCTCCCCCCCAAAAAAATCCTATGATTGATCTTGAAGTATTGCTCTCATCATCCCTTGCCTTCATGTCTAGTCACATACTTCTGAACAAAGCTGGAGAAAATCCTGAAACTCTCACGATCCTACGAGTTTATGGTACAAAATCTCAACTGGGCCCTCATTGTGGCGAGGCAATCCTTTCATATTTCCCTAATTGACTTACTATCTCATTCTCCATAGTGGCTTTGACCAACCTTTAAAAATTTTTTTATTATTTTTTTTGCGTGTGGCAATCGGGGTTAACTGGCCTGCCTAGGGTCACACAGCTAGTAAGTGTTAAGTGTCTGAGGCTGGATTTGAACTCAAGTCCTCCTGACTTCAAGACCAGTGCTCTATCTATTGCATGTTGTCTTGGGGGAGGGAAAGGGAGAAAATTTGAAACTTATGGAAATGAAGAGAATTAAGAAGGAGCTCTCAGAAAATTGCTTCACTTTTTTTTTCAGAGAAATAGTATGATTCTTCTTAGCTGAGAGGGCAAGGGGAAGAGAATCATGGGGAATTTGAAGAGGAATGAAACATCTTGGCAAGGGGCAGTCAGATAGTACAGTGGTTAGATCTCCCCTTAACACGAATACCTTTCCTTTGTTGATTACCTCTCGTTTGTCCCATATACATCATGTTTGTCAATAGTTGTTGACATGTTGCCTCCCCCATTACACTGTGAGCTTCTTGAGAGCAGAGACTGTCTTTTGCCTTTCTATGTATCCCTGTTGCTTAGCACAGTACTTGGTACAGAGTTTGTGCTTAGTAAGTGTTTTGTGACTGATAGACTAAGATATGTAAAAGGGCTTCGTACAACCTAAAGTCTTAACGTCTCATATACATGTGAGCTATGATGATGGTAATGAAAAAAATATATGGAACAAATCAATCTATTAACAGTCTGACATGTTCCAAATTCCTAAGTAACTATAATTCAATCACTTCCAAAGGTGCAGGGAAGGCATCCACTCTTACATATATTATACCATCTCACTGAAACTTGGAGATCTTAAAAATTTAAGCATTCATTTATTGAGGACATAAAGCATAGTAATAAATAACATATTAATGATAACAAAATATCATGCTAACAATTACTCTGGATTTCATAGAACCTTAGATATAAAGCTAGAAGGAACCTTAGAGGTCCTCAAGTCCAATCTCATTTTACAGATGAGGAAATATATCCAAGGCAAGATATGGACCCAGGTACTGTTGACTTCAAATCTAGTTCAAATCTAGACCATGTTGCCTGAAGGATACCAGGAGTGATTTAACGAAGCTCTGTCTCTAGACGTAAGAAGGATTTTAATTTACTTTTCTTCTCTTTTCTTTGGTTTTCATGGAAACAGATTTATTAAAATGAATGTCCCTGTTAGGCAGCTCTGTAACCTGTGTTTCTATGGGCATAGGAAGGGTGGAATAATTCAGCAACTGAGTAGTGCAGTGAAATGATCTCCGGATTGGAAGTCAGAAGACCCGTGTTCATACCTGGCTCTGCCAGTTACTGCCTGTGTCACAGTAGGTTAGTTACTTAATCTGACTGGGCCTCAGCTTCCTAAACTATCAAATGATAAGGTTGGATCAAATGGAAACGGAGTTCCCTTTCAGTTCTGACTCTGGGATCACACAAACTCTTCCAAAGTCATTTTTTGCTCAAGCTGAGTTTCTATCCTCAGAATATAATAGCTCTAATGCTAGAAGGTAGCTCTGAGACCAACTAGTCCAAATCCTTCCTTTTACAGCAGAAGAAACTGAGGCCCAAAGAGGTGAGTGACTTGCCCCAAATCCCAGTTAGTAAAAGTCAGAGCTGGGATTGGAAGCCTCATCCCTTTCCTCCTATTGTGTTACCTTTCTTTATGCAGCAACAAGAGGCAATGCTTCTCAGTCTGTCATTGTACCATCTGACTACACACCTAGACAGACCAATTTGTCCAACAATTAAGATTTAAACGGTTATCAGAGCTTTTCCATTACCATGGAGGCGGGAAAAAACTCAGCCTCTGGCTAAAGGGAAGTGGGGTCCGACAGACAGAGCAGGAAACTCTAGGAAATGAGGTGTGGTCAGTGTACATTTGGTAAGTCAAATGGAATTTGGCTGTTCCACTATTCTTGAAAAGAATTTGTAAAGTTTCCATCAAATTATCATAAAAATCACAGAAAACAGATTGAGGAAGGGGTTCTTTTTGTATTTCTTTTTTATCCATGAGGTAGCCTGGTGTATAGGGTGCATAGGGTGGTGGACCTGGGCGCCAATCCCACCTAGGCTACTTGCTAGCTATTTTACCATTTACTTGGCCTTTCTGAATATCAGTTTCCTCATCCATAAAATCAGGGAGGAGGAGAGACATAACTCCTGCGTAACTTAGAGCTTTACTGGGCAGGGAAGCCTGGTCCTTTTCCCAGGGCACCAACTTTATGGGATGGCAAAACCTGGTGGGTGCTGACATCACTTGCAGACCTTCACCAGAGCAGAAACGATAATAGCACTTAGCAAGAACAATTAGTTTAAATAGAAAGCTACCCATGTGGGCAGGATGAGTGCCATCCAGTAGTAATAACACTGGCTAACGTATATATTTGGTGTTTTAAGGTTTGCAAAGCATTTTACAAATATCTCATTTTATCCTACAACCTTTGGAGGTAAGTGCTATTATAATCCTCATTTTGCAGGTGAGGAAATTGATGCAGTCAAAGATTAAGTGACTTGTCCCTGGCTGGTAAGCGTCTTAGGCAGTATTTTAATTCAGTTCTTCCTGACTCTAAGTCTAGTAGTGCCTAACCTCATGGTCTTCTGAATTATACCATTCTCTCCTATCTCAGGTGGACTTCTTAGCATCGATTTTAGGTCAGTGTCCCAGATTTCTATCTCCCTCTTGTAGAGTGGCGACCTAATTCCACTCTCCTCAAATGAGGGCCTGCTTCATAATGCTTGTCTTGGTGTGTTTTGTAGTACTTGTTTTAGATGCCAAAACTATTGGCTTGGGATCTTACCTTATAGGCTTGTCATCAGGCTCAAATGGGATGTTATATAAAGCACTTGGCAAATTTTAAAACATCAAATACACACACACACACACACACACACGCAGAGACACACGTGTGCATGTGGACGCAGAGACAGACAATGTAGAACTAGGAGGAATGTCGATCATTTTTGTGCTAATTTGTATCAATTTATTTTAGTTAGCACGTACCTGGTGTGCTACAGGTAAGAATGTCCTTCCAAAGCAGAACTCCAGAGCTATACCTGGAAGCAGCTAAGAGAACCAATTTTGAACTCTTGGGGACCCTGCGTAGTCAGCTTCAACATAACCTTGAGTCTGTTTTTTCTCTCCCGTGACCACTTTTCATCTCTTGCTCTAAAAACTATAATCAAATCAGCACTCCCTCTGCCTCTGGAAATGGAATGCCAGTTGTTCCACTCACAATTTCTATAATTTCTCACTTCAAAACACGATTCCCGTGTCATTATAGCCTTAAATGTGTTGTTTCCCCTTATATGAATGTAAACTCCTTGAGGGAAGGAAACATCTGGCTTTTGTATTTGTATCTCCAGTGCTTAGCACAGCGTTTGGCACATAGTGCTTAATAAACCAATCTTTTCTTCCTTCCTTCCTTCCTTCCTTCCTTCCTTCCTTCCTTCCTTCCTTCCTTCCTTCCTTCCTTCCTCCCTTCCTTCCTTCCTTCTTCCCTTCCTCCCAACCTTTCTTCTTTTCTCCCTTTCTTCTTCCCTCCCTCCCTTCCTTCCTTCTTTTTTTCTTCCTTCCTTCTTTCCTCTCTTCCTCCCTTCTTTCTTGCTAGCAAATAGGACCTTATAGGAACTATTCCTTCATGAATTTAGCCATTTTAGTGTGAATGAACAGCAATAATGAACCACAGAATCATTCACACTGGAAAAAGTAGTATACATCTTAATTTAGCTTCACCTTTATCCTACTAGAAATCCCAAGATACCAAAGGTAGGAGAAATGTCATTATTTATAAAGCATTTACAAAAACAACCACTTGACCTAACTGGAAGTTTTGGGCATTGCCTTTAAGTCTCATCTATAAAACAACCTCTGCCCTCAGCGCAGTGGGCCTCAACCAATATGGGTGTATGGGAACAGAGAGCTGCATCTTTCAAGCTGGTGCTAACTCAACCATAGAGCTTCTCATAGCTTCCCTGGGTTTCTGAATGGTCTCGCAGGGGAGAAATCTAGCAGTGGCCACATTCATCATTTGTGCTAATAATTTAGGGCTATTATCTCATATTCAGTCTCATATTCATTTGCTTCCCTGGGGGGACAAATGAGACTTTTGACCTTTCCAGCTATGGCAGGCCTCCTGGTGAAATTCTGTCAGAGGTTTTGCTTTTAGTAAAAATCACCTGTCACCAAGGCTTTGGAGCGCCTGCCTGCCAAATCCAGACTATAAAAACTAGGCTCAGCAAAGCAATCTGTACAATGGTTTAAAAATAATAAGATAATATAGCTAATTATCATTCCTTGGAGCAAAATGGTCCTGAGTCTGTCTGTGTTTGGTTCCCACGGCAGTAGGAAGGTCCCTTGTCAAAGAGATTGTAAGGGCCTACTGAATAATTATTGGTTGTAAAATCTTGCCCGATACATCCTCTCCTAATATGCATCAATTGTACATCCTATTAGATACTCCCTCAGAAGGACCTCCTACACTGGAGCTATATTTATTACCTTCTAGCTGGAGGAGAGGGGGCCAATGATTGGCAAAGAATCCATTTACAGATTCCAAGTGGTGTATCATTTAGTTTCTAAGTTTGATGGCAGGTTCAAGGGCACACTGCTAGAGAACTGTTTCTTTGCACCTTTAGTAATCATAGGATTTTAATTTTCATAAGGTGAGCCTGAGAGAAGCAATATGTGGAGATAGAGACCTGGCCTTGCAGTCTAGAAGAGCTGGGTTCAAGTCCTGCCTTTAATTCATTGTGGCTGTGTGATTCTGGGCAATTCTTGGTTTCCTAGGCAACTCTCTAAGGTAAAAGTTATATAATAGTTGGCGATCTGTATTGGTAGAGAGAGTTTCTTAAACAAGAAATCTCTAGACCAACAAAATCACAGAATTACAGGTTTGGTTTAAAAAACAGTGAGTATGAAAGAAAAACTTACCTCGTGTCCAAACAGTCCCTTTGCACTGGAAGCTAACTGGAAGCTTCTAGATCTATGATCCGATTGACACATTTAAATGCTTGAAGACAGACTCTGAGACAGAGTTGCAGCTGCCATCTCACCACACCTTCCCCTTCTGCCTCCCCCCAGCCTCTTATCAGAATAACTTGGAATTTCTGGAGAGCAAGAGAGGATCTTCAAAAAAGAACCATCATTCATGATGCCGTTTACGGTGAAGTGGATAGAGCACCAGGCCTGGAGTCAGGAATACCTGAGTTCAAATCCATTCTCAGATACTTCTTAGCAGTATGACCCTGGGCAAGTCAATTAACCTCTAACTGCCTCAGCTTCCCCATCTGTAAAATGGGGATAATAATAGCACCTGCTTTGTAGTGAGAATAAAATGAGAAGATGGTTGTAAAGTACTTTGTAAACCTTTAAGTACTAGTTATGATGATGATGACGGTCACAACATTTGCACATATTCCCCAAGATCTTCTGGTGATCAACATTAAAACAATTTTGAAATAAAAAAACAAGTCAGACAAACCACAGAAGCTATCCTAGTAAACTATACATAGAGATATCTTTGTTTTCTTTGAGGCTCTTTTTAAGTAAGAGTGAGGATTTTGGCTACATTTATCAGAATCTGGGCAGCACCTAGTATGTAGAGACCTGGGTGGCAAGATGGGGGTATGTCGAGAGAAATTGTTAAAACCTCTGAAATGCCCCAGCGTGGAAGTGGCTTGTCCTGGCTTTTTTATACTGCTGGCAGAGAGTTTGTAGTCTTTCAGGTTTTTATTGATACAAGTCCATCTCCTCCCTAGCCACTTAGCTGGAGACTATGACCTTCTCTGCACTGAAACACATACCTGGGGCCCTACTGTTCCGATTGCCAAGTATCTAACGATGATAATAGCTAACATTTGTATAGCACCCACAAAGTTCCAGGTGCTGTGCTAAGTCCTTTACAAGTATCTCATTTGATCCTCACCCGCTGCATCCTGGGCCATCGCCAGTCATCGTGACTTTTGCCTTGCCACTGGGCTTCGATGACTCTGAAAGAGAGAGTGAGGTTGACAACTCTGAGCAGCTCTGCCTCACTTTGATTCAATTCACTCGGAGTGTCAAGATGTCACCCTCATGATGTCATTGGTCGTCTTTGAGAATGAACAGTCAACAACAGCGATGATTGGATCCTCCAATAACCCCGGGAAGTAGATGCTACTTGTAACGCTACTCATAATGTGAGTATTAGTATGTGAGATTACTCTGCCCATTTTACAAATGGGGGTTTATGTGGTGCTTTGTATTTAGACTGGCTCTAGTCATGCTTCATTCTACTCCCCAGTTGCCTTCTTGCCAGCCATGTTGACATCATGCTTGGATCCTCTGTCCCTATTTTCCATTCCAGTTCTAAAATCATAATTAAATCAACACTGCCATTGTTACTGGAAAGAGTGTATCCATCTACTTTTCTCTGTGACTTCACTGTAATTTTCCAAATGAATATCTCCTTCTGTAGCCACAACTTAACAAATACCTTTTCTTTTTTTGAGACCTTTGTTTAGGTGAGAAGATAGCTCCTTTGTACCCCTGTGAATTAGCACCAGTGAGGCTCAATGACTTTGTTTGCAAATAACAAGAAGAAAAACAATATAATGCAGCCTCAGCAGGCCCAGACAGTTACAGAGACAAGGAATGCTCCTCCCGGGCTTCTTCTGATCTGTCTCAAGTCTGGTAGCCATATGATCTGTACAGAAGTCCACCTCAGAATACAGGCAATGAGCACAATCAGCCTTGTCTCCATGCTGTCTCCATGCTGCTCGCGGATCTTACCAAGATCTATGCAAAAGCCTGAGGGGGCCAAGAGGCTTAGCAAGACCCAGAGCTCACTCACAGGATCAAGACCCTTTGGCTCATCATCAATCCTGGTTCTGAATAGAGAAGGCAGGGCAGAAGATAGTTTCCTCAGACTAGGAGAAGCAAAGAATTGATCTTAAAATCTCTGGAGAAGAGAAAGCCATTTTAAAAAAAATGGGCTAATTTACCTGATTTATGTAGCTCATTAACAACCTACCAACATGTTCTGATTCAGTTGACACTATAAATTTTGTATAACAAAGATGACAGTGGTGGGGAGGGGAAGCATAAAAATGCAAGAAAATACATTTTGTTTTCTTCTCTCTTTTCCCAGGTGACATCTTTCTCCCTCACCTTTTGTTCCAAAAACAGTTCCTAGTTTGTTGTAGCAAATATACCTGAGATATTTTTTTTTTCTTTTCAAATTGAGTCATCATGCCCTGTACTCTCTTTGTTTGGATTAAGTGAATGTGATTTAAGCCCTATCAGCAATCTGGGCAGTTTATGCTTTAAATTCTCTTTCTGAGAGACCAAATATCCTTTATTCTTTATCTCTGTTCTTGCACTGTGGTCAGACCTTCAGAGGTGAGATTAATTAGATGAAATCTCTGATTTTGGGGCAGGCAACTTTCTGGTTTTCTCTCTGGAACACTGATTTAAAATGAAAGAAATCCCTGAAGACTGCACAAAAGGAAAGAAGCTTTGCATTTTCTTAGTGAGTATTGTTAAAAATAATATTTGTACATGTGGGATACCATCTCCTTTAGGGATTTGGGGACAGGCCAAAATATATATGTATGCTCATGGTGCAAATTATTTCTTGTTAAACTACTCATTTACAGATGGGTGAGCGTGCATGTGCACACACACACACACACACACACACACACACACACATACACACAAACAAAACCCACAGAGATTCTCCACTGAAGTGCTCTTCTGATGACCCATTGTGGCGTAGAGGTGACCTTGGCTTCTTGAAGGTTATGCTGATGAACACAAATTCTTATAGATATTGCTGAAGGGAAGAACTTCCAGGCAGATGGATTGTAGGGATTCTATTCAGCATAACTAAGGTGGTGGGTCTCATAAACGTTATATACACATACATACACACATGTATATTATATATGACATAAAACACGCATGCATTATTTTGTATGTGAAGACCTATACATGTGCATACACATGCATGTGGGCACTTGCATATATGTACACATATGTATATGTATACTATGTGTTTTCTTTTGTTTTTTTCTGAGACCTTTGCTTTGATAACAAGATAGCTTCTTTGTACCCTGTATGTATGTGTGTACACATAAGAAGCAGTGTGGCTTAATGAATAGACAGCTAGACTCAGAGCCAGGAACATATGGTTTTAAGTCTCACATCTGAGACATATTTACTATGAGATTACTTAACCTACCTTGCAGTGCTTAGAGAACTCTCTAAAAATATAAGTTAAGAATTGTTGACCTGCATTGATCGAGGAAGTTTTCTCACCTGAAAGTTTCTGATATCAGTGAGTTTATAAGTCTAACATCCATCTATCCATCTATCCAACATCCACACACATATATGTACATAATATACATGTTTATATGCACATATGTATAGCTGACTAATGTGTATACACATATACAAATATAGATATGTCCAATGTATAAATATGCATGTAGTAGATGTGCCCGGGTTTTCCTCAGTCCATGCTGCTCCACTGAAGAGGTTTCCTTGCTGGCACTAATATAGCTCCACATATAAGGTATACCAATTCTCATTGCACTCCTCTCCCTCCCTCATCCAGATGCATGTGGCTCCCTGAAGCACATGGTTCCACTTAGTGACCATTTGGCAACAAAAGCTTTGATCAGAGGCTCATGGCTCTAGATCTGAAAGTAAATTTAAAGGCCATCTAGTCTACTCCCTCACTTTACAGATGAAGACACTGAGACCCAGATGAGTGAAGTAACTTGCTTAAAGTCTCATGGGTAGAAAGTAGCAGAAGTGAGATTTAAACTTAAGTCCTGTGACCTTTAAGTGCAATATGCTTCCTATTGTACCATGTGGTCTTCTTGTAAAGAACTACATCCTTCCATGTGTCCAACCTGCTTCTCTCTGCCAGACTCTCTCCTCTCCCTAAATTCCCTCAAAATCTTGTTGTCTCTCTATCTAAAGACCAAAATCAAGAGTATGGTTAATGCGTACGGACTGGCCATGACTCACTCAACACTGATATGATCTCAATGGGGTGACAAATGTCCAAGACAAGTCGAGTAACTAATTCCTTATCACACAATTAACCTTGTCAGGAGAATTTCATGCTTTATTAAAGACCCATTAACAATGCCAAAAGAATCAACTGTGGGATAGCAGATAGAGAGCAAGCCTCAGATTAAGAAACATGAAGATTCAAATCCTACCCCTGACACAGACTGACTGTGTGAACCTCAGCAAGTCCCTTAACCTGTCCAGACCCAGAAAACTCTCAAGAAGTATAAGTTGTAGACCATGTGCTGATCTGCATTTATGGAGGAAGCTTCCATGTTGTTGTAGGGAGTTCCCATACCAATGAAATCAGAGGTCCAGTCCAAAACCAAAACCAAAACAAATAAATCAATGACAAGGGACCCAAGGTAATGGCTGGGCACATCCATGACACATGAATGTATGAACACTGTATATACAGTCTGAATGACCAATCAACAAAATTATAATTGGACCAATATCCTTAACCCTCTTCTGTCCCATATCTTTGTCAGAGACTTTAATGAAGAAAGACACAGCATGTATCATGGGATAGTCCTTACTCCTTTTGGTATTGTGATTTAGGTTTGATAATGGGATAAAATGAGACACTTATAGATCATCT
The DNA here is from genome assembly GCF_011100635.1 of Trichosurus vulpecula. Taxonomy (NCBI): domain Eukaryota; kingdom Metazoa; phylum Chordata; class Mammalia; order Diprotodontia; family Phalangeridae; genus Trichosurus; species Trichosurus vulpecula. The sequence continues at coordinate 144,849,336 of NC_050574.1, read as the reverse complement.
AACATTTAATGCAAATAAGTTTACTTAACAGTAGCATGGAAAATATACTCACCAAGTGTATGGCATTGATCCGGTTGGATGCAACTTCCCCTGCTTTCCTGTTTGTCATGTCCACTGATAAGGAGTGCTGTGTCAATTACTAGAAAAATCTGGCTCCTCCAGCCTGTCCTGGCTTTTATACTTAAGACAAGAAGAAACTCTATCAGTGGATCAAGCTGTAATCCCTTGGATAGGTTAAGTTTGAAGGATGGTTTCATTTTATGTTATGGAAAAACTAGCCTAGCCTTTATAGGGTAGCTATTACTTCTTCCAGATTGTGACCCTTAGTGGAAAGTTCCTAAAAGTTTTCTAGAGGACCTTCCATTGCTTAAATGGCCTTATAGCCAATACTGGGCAAATCTGACCTTAGGGATACAAGAGGAACAGAGGCAAAAACAGAAAGATAGCAGAGAAGATAACAGGTAATGAAACAACTCCAGGAAGGAATGACAGAATGGAATATGAAGATCAAAAAGCCCGGGTCTCTCTCCTCCCCCCAAAAAGGATGAAGTCCCAGATATTAACAATCTCTTCCAATTGGTGGGTGACACCAAACCTTTGGCCATAATGCAAAAGATAATACTTTGTGTTTATGATGGCAGTTACAGGGTCATCTTTGGTAAGGTAGCAAAGAAACCATTATCTTCTTACGTATAGCCCATCCTAGTGCCAGAATAAATACTAAAACTCACTCTGTACTTCCCCCTGATCACCAGCTAGGCCATTCTCCTTCAGAGCCCCATCAGTGGTGGGAACACCAACTCTCTACTCCTTTAGAGGTCTCTGCTGTGGGATCCTCCCATTTTCCCACTGGGGCTGGATGCACAGTTTCATTTCTCTGCTATCACTAGCATTAAAAGCAAGGAACATCCTGAAAATTCCATTCCTTAGATACCTTGAACCCTCACTGGGAAGGAGTTTCCTGCTGATGGGGTACTGTACTGGCAGCAGTGAGGAGGGGCCTTATCAATTCCATATTATAGTAAACAAATGGTTATGATGGATCAGCTTGTTGAGACTTGTGCCATTGACCATTTTACTGCTACTGGAAGGGAACAGGAACAGGGCCATGGCACCTAGGTCTCACTCCACTGCCACTGAGGCTGATGAAGTAGGAGTAAAATCTATCCCTGTCTCCTTACGTCATCTGTGGATGATATGAAATTCAGACTGATGTCAGAGAGAAGAGAGGGGAAAAAAAGATGTTGGAAGTGGTAAACATGTATGGGAAACCAGTTCTTCAACATGTCCCTGATTTCTAGCTTGCCTCTCCTAGAAACTCTGGGAAGTTTTCCTTTGGGTAGGATCAGAATGTCTTTATTGTTTGTGCTGAGATATCTCACTCCCACTGGGAGACCTCATTCATGATGTACTTTCTGGTACCTTCTAATTGGTGTAATTTTTCTTATTTATTTCCCTGGCTAAATGGATTTGTTCATTATCTGCTAATTTTGATGGTCTTTTGTGTAACTAGTATTTGGTGGGAAGGAGTCAATCCTAAAGGTAAGCTTGGAATACTCTCCCTATTTAAGACATAGTACCAGGGAAGCTAATAACTTTTTGGCTTTTGAATCTAAAACATAATGCCCCTAGACCAACACTATTTAAAGGGACAGATAGATATAATTATAGTCTGGTATCCCATCTCTTAGAAGATGTTTTCCTCAAGGCAGGAATAAAAGTCTCCCATGGAGAGGGGCAGGCAGGGTCCCAGAGATATCTATCTATACCTCCCATCAATCTACACTCAGCTAACCTATGTGGATGCACATAATCTACATGAGTAGTACACACCCATGTGGAGAACAGAATTCTAGGGCTCTAAGGGACCTTGGAGATGGTTAAATTTAGCCCCTCAGCTATAGGGATGCTGTAGAATAGAACCATCCAGAGTTTACTTAAATACCTCCAGCGAATGAGAAACAAATTGCCTTGCTACTTGTTCCATTGTTAGATAGCTCTAAATGCTGTGAAATCACTGCTTATTTTGAGCCCAGCTCCACGTCTGACTCCTTGTAACTTCTACATCAGTTCTAGTTCTATTCATCAGAGTCCCACGGAATACCTTTAATGTCTCTTCCACTTGACAGGCTTTCAAATATTTGAAGACAGTGATCCTATCTCCTCTGTGTCTGCTCTTCTCCAAGTTAATCAAAATCACCATGAAATTTCCTTCTTTCCCTAAGAAAGCCTAGTATTAATAACTTAGATTTATATAGTGCTGCTAGGTTTCCAAGCCAGTGAGGTAAGTGCTACAGCTGTTATCAGTTTCCCATTTTGCCAATGAAGAAACTGAGGTTTAACAAGCAAAGTTACTTGTCCATTGTTACCCAGCCAATAAGTATCTGATGCAGGATTTGAAACTGGAGTCTTTCTGACTCCAGATCCTGTACACTACTCACTGTTCTATGCTGCCTCTGGTGATTTCCCTGAGATATTATGGTTGAGTCATTTTTCAGTTGTGTCTGACTCTTTGCGACCTCATTTAGGGTTTCCTTGGCAAAGCATTAGAGTGGTTCACCATTTCCTTCTCCAGCTTGTTTTACAGATGAGCCAAATGACCTTAGGTGACTTGCCCAGGGTCACCCAGCTAGTAAGTGTCTGAGACTAGATTTGAACTCAGGAAGATGAGTTTTCTGACTGCAGGCCCAGGCCTTTAGATCCATTGCTTCACCTAGCTGCCCCCTGAGAGATTTCCAGTAGCCGAGATCAATGTAGACTCGTTCTTTTCCAGTTTAAAACTCGGAGAGTGTAATGTGCTAGAACACCATTTTGCCTGTTATCTCTTTGTGAGTCAGGCTTTAAAAGATGATAAATATTTGTCTGAGCTGTGCAGCAGAGCCATATGTGTATTTGCATAATGGCACTCCAGGTGATGAGCTGCATGGTAATGACTTGCAACTCCATAAAGCTGAATTTAAGCAACACACTTAGGACCTAGCACACCGAATACAGCAGACTGGGAGTCCTGATGACATCTCCGCATCACCTTAAATAGCTTTAAGGAAGAAGGAAGAAACATATTGTGGCATGAGATAGTGGCAAGCACATTCCTAACACAGAGCAGAGGCAAGACAACATTGAAAGACTTCAGGACCCTGAGGAATGCAGAAATCACTGATTCCCTAGAACTGCTCGTGAAGCTTTCCCCTCCCCTCAGAGAGACAATGGACTATTTGTAGGTACAGGATGAGATAGGCATTACAGAGAAGGCCAGTGTGTTGGTTTTCCTTGCTTTTGTTTGTGTTATTTGTTATGAGAGGGCTCTACTGGTGAGATGAGGGGAACTATTGCATTTATGTTTATGTTTATTTGATTATAGTTATTATGTTTATTTGTTATGGGAGATTCTATTGGTGAGATGTTACAAAAAACAGATGTGTAAAAAAGAAAATAGCGTTAATGAAACATTCAAAAAGAATAGATAGCTTCGAGGTCAGGAACAAGCTTTAAGGTCACAGGGAACTTTTAGCAGTGTCACCCAAAAGACATTACCAAACTGTCACTCGGTAGTTCAGTGGCTAGAATGCCTGGCCTGAAGTCAGGAAGATTCATTTTTCTGAGTTCAAATCTGGCCCCAGACACTTATTAGCTGTGTGACTCTGGGCAAGTCACTTAACCCTGTTTGCCTCAATTTCCTCATCTGTAAAATAAGCTGGAGAAGGAAATGGCAAACCACTCCAGTATCTTTGCCAATAAAACCCCAAATAGAATCACAAAGAGTTGGATATGAAATGCCTGAATAATAAAACAACAAAGCAGAATTCAATGTTTTAGCTAACTAAGGTAAGCTCAGCCTGTCGGTCAAGTGAAGCAGAGAGATAACAGTTAACAATTCCCTACTGATTGAAAAAAAATGTAGGGAGAAACAGGAAACAGTGGCCAAGGTTTCATTGTATGTTAAGCTCTATGTGTTCCTGCAAAAAGCCACCTACTTTTAGGCAAAATTCCCTCAATTTCCATTGTGGAAAGCTAGAGCTGGCAATACCTTCTAGAATATCTTGTTCAATCATAGGTCCTTTCAAGGCTCAGCTCTCCTAGGCAAAGCCTATCTCGGTCTGCTCAAATGAAGGTTCTTCTCCAGCTCAGGTTACTTTGTATTGATAGTTTAATATCATTTCTCTTTGTTTATCTATGTACATGTTGTTTCCCCCTTGTGAGATGTAAGTTTCTTGAGATCAGGGCCTGTTTCACCCTGTCTTTGTATTCCCAGCACATAACACAATGCCTGGCTCAAAGCAGGGGCTTCATAAATGCCTGTTGAGTGGAACTGATCATCCCACTTTTCATTATACAGAAACCCAGAAAGGGGAAATGATTTGCTCAGTCATATAATCTCTTTCTTCACTGCCCAACTGGCACTCCACTGTAGCCAGTCTGGTTTTCTTTTTGTCCTTTCTTATTAACATGTCTGTGCCTTTGTTGGTTGATTCTGCCTTTCCTATTCAGGATGCCACCTCCCTCTCTACTTCTACTTAACCAAATCGTACCCACATTTCATGGCCAGGAATCCTGCCTCCTCCATGAAGCCTTGATATAGAGGAGCTGTATATGCAGATGATTAACTATCAATTAAGCAAAAATTTATTGAGCACCTGATTTGTGCAAGGCAAGCATTTACTGAGGGCTTCCTTTGTGCCACATGCTTCTAGAGTTGGGATTCTTAACCTGGTGTTCATGGATCCTCATAGACAGGAAAAATTGCATCTCTATTTTCATAAACCTTTGGTTTCGTTTGCAATCCTATGTATTTTATTTTATGCATTTAGAAACATGACTCAACAAGGGTCTATAGGATTTATTAGACTGCTAAAGGGCTCAATGACACAAAAAGCTTGAGAACCCCTGTTCTAGAGGTATCCAGAAGAGAGAAAGCTGGTACATTAATGGAACTGACAAACCAGTTAAGGAAACAAGGTAGGAATTCAGTGTTTACTCTGTGCCAACATTATTCTATGCTACATTTTGGGTATACAAAGAAGGTGAAACCATGGTCTCTTCCCTAAATGTGCTCATGTTCTTTTTTTTTTTTTAGGAATGACAGTTGTTAGTTTATTAATAATATTATGATTGAGATTAATGGATTTAAAACATCAATAATGAAGCAGAAATTTGCATAACTTTAGGAAATAGAAAATTTAGTAAGAATGTACGCCCAGTAGGCTGGTTAGTTATTTTTACATTTTCTCTGAAAGTTTGGCATGTGTCAATGGAAAAGGAAAAAAAAGAAACACTCCAAGAAAATCAAACCTGTATGTCTGATTGATTTAGACATACTTATATCACAGATGTCCACTAATTGGAATACATTATCAAGTTTCAGAGTGATCAAACTTATACTTCCAGTATATTATAATAGAGAAAATGAGAATGAGTGATGGGAAGAAAGCACAAGTCTGAAATTGATGAATGTTTGCACCTGGTTAAATGAGGACATTTTATTATCAATTTCATTCATTCCTGAAACTAGTCCTTATTGAGTAGTAGACTCTTATTATTTATTTATGTAATATTTTTAGTTTTCAGCATTGATTTTTACAAGAGTTTGAATTACAAATTTTCTCCCCATTTCTACCCTCCCCCCATTCCAAGATGGCATATGTTCTGATTGCCTCATTCCCCAGTCAGCCTTCCCTTCTGTCACCCCAATCCCCCTCATCCCCTTTTCCCTTACTTTCTTGTAGGGCTGGATAGATTTCTATGCCCCATTGCCTGTATATCTTATTTCCTAGTTGTATGCAAAAACGTTCTTTTGAACTTCTGCTTTTAAAACTTTGAGTTCAAAATTCACTCCCCTCTTCCCTCCCCAATCCCCCTCCCTAAGAAGGCAAGCAATTCAACATAGGCCACATGTGTATCATTATGCAAAACCCTTCCACAACACTCATCTTGTGAAAGACTAACTATATTTAGCTCTTTCCTATCCTATACCTCTTTATTCAATTTTCTCCCTTGACCCTGTCCCTTTTTGAAAGTGTTTGCTTTTGATTACCTCCTCCCCCTAGCTGTCCTCCCTTCTATCATCCCCCCTTTTTATCTCCTTCCTCCTTCTTTCCTGTGGGGTAAGATACCCAATTGAGTGTGTATGTTATTCCCTACTCAGGGCAAATCCAATGAGAGCAAGATTCATTCATTCCCCCTCACCTGCCCCCTCTTCCCTTCCTACAGAACTGCTTTTTCATGCCACTTTTATGCAAGATAATTTACCCCATTCTATCTCTCCCTTTCTCCCTCTCTCAATATATTCCTTTCTCATCCCTTAATTTGATTTTTTTTTAGATGTCATCCCTTCATATTCAACTCACCCTGTGCCCTCTGTCTATATATACTTGTATATTCCCTTCAGCTACCCTGATACTGAGGTTTCATGAATCATACACATCATCTTTCCATGTAGGAATGTAAACAAAACAGTTCAACTTGAGTAAGTCCTTTATGATTTCTCTTTCTTGATTACCTTTTCATGCTTCTCTTGATTCTTGTGTTTGAAAGTCAAATTCTCTATTCAGCTCTGGTCTTTTCACTGAGAAAGCTTGAAAGTCCTCTATTTTGTTGAAAATCCATATTTTGCCTTGGAGCATGATACTCAGTTTTGCTGGGTAGGTGATTCTTGGTTTTAATCCTAGCTCCATTGACCTCTGGAATATCGTATTCCAAGCCCTTCAATCCCTTAATGTAGAAGCTCCTAGATCTTGTGTTATCTGATTGTGTTTCCACAATATTCAAATTGTTTCTTTCTGGCTGCTTGCAGTATTTTCTCTTTGATCTGGGAGCTCTGGAATTTGATGACAATATTCCTAGGAGTTTTCTTTTTGGGATCTTTTTCAGGAGGCAATTGGAGGATTCTTTCAATTTCTTTTTTACCCTCTGGCTCTAGAATATCAGGGCAGGTCTCCTTGATAATTTCTTGAAAGATGATATCTAGGCTCTTTTTTTGATCATGGCTTTCAGGTAGTCCAATAATTTTTAAATTATCCCTGCTGGATCTATTTTCCAAGTCAGTGGTTTTTCCAATGAGATATTTGACATTGTCTTCCATTTTTTCATTCCTTTGGTACTGTTTTATAATATCTTGATTTCCCATCAAGTCACTAGCTTCCACTTGCTTCAATCTAATTTTAAGGTAGTATTTTCTTCATTTCCATTTGGCTAATTCTTCCTTTCAAGGCATTCTCCTCATTGGCTTTTTGGAGCTCTTTTGCCATTTGAGTTAGTCTAATTTTTAAGGTGTTATTTTCTTCAGTATTTTTTTGGTTCTCCTTTAGCAAGTCATTGACTTGTTTTCATGGTTTTCTTGCATCATTCTCATTTCTCGTCCCAATTTTTCCTCTACTTCTCTAACTTGCTTTTCCAAATCCTTTTTGAGCTCTTCCATGGTCTGAGACCAGTTCATTTTTTTCTTGGAGGCTTTTGATGTAGGCTTTTTGACTTTGTTGACTTCTTCTGGCTGTATGTTTTGGTCTTCTTTGTCACCAAAGAAAGATTCCAAAGTCTGAGTCTGAATCTGAGACCGTTTTCGCTGCCTGGCCATGTTCCCAGCCAACTACTTGACCCTTGAGTTTTTTTCGGGTTATAACTGCTTGTAGAGTAGAGAGTACTTTGTCCCAAGCTTGAGGGGCTGTGCTGTTGTTTTCAGGGCTATTTCTGCCCAGCAAGCTCTGCCACACCAGTGCTCCTCCTCCTCCAAGAACCGCCAACCCGGACCGGACTCACATCCAAGCAGGCTCTGCACTCCTGCTCGGATACACCACTTAATTCCTCCCATCAGTTGGGCCTGGGCCTGGAAGCAACTGCACCTGTAGTTCTGTAGCTGCACCTCCTCCGCTGGCCCCAGGGCGGTGGCCAAACCAAGAACTCTTTTCACTCTGTCCCCCACATTTTTTCTTACTAACTTTCTCTGTTGTCTTTGCTGTTTGCGGGTTGAGAAGTCTGGTGACTGCCACAGCTCACTGATTCAGGGCTCTAGGGCCTGTTCCGCCTGGCTCCTGGTCTGGTTGGTGCAGGCACAGCCCACACTGGGCTCTGCTCCATTCTGCTCCCAGCTCCATGCAATAGACACTACCCAGAGACCATCCAGGCTGCTCTGGGCTGGAGCCCTGCTTCCCTCTGCTATTTCGTGGGTTCTGCAATTCTAGAATTTGTTCAGAGCCATTTTTTATCAGTGTTCGGAGGGTTCTGGGGGAGACTCCTAGGCAAGTCCCTCCTTCCTGGCCACCATCTTGGCTCCTGAGTCAAGGTGCTCATGTTCTAATAGGGCAGATAAGATGCAAAAATTAAAAATATACATAGTAAAGATATACAATATAAATGAAAGGTAATCTCAGAAGGAAGACACTTGAGTGGGATGAGGAATCAGGAAAAGACTCCTAGAGAGAGTTCAATTTGTGCTAAGTCTTAAAGGAGGCACAGAGGATAGTGTGAAGGCACAGAATTGGGAGATGGGGTGTTATGTGTGAAGAAAAGCAGGAAGGACATACAGTGTAGTTCAATGCTGCATAATAACCCACAATTGTTTGCTGAGTCCTGAGCAGCTAAGGTACTCACCCTTTCCCCCTCAAGAGGCCTCTCGCTCTGGACCCCTCCCCACAGAGACACAAATGGACCTGGTTCAGTCTTGGGGGGAACATAGACCTCTAGAAAGATGGGCAAGGCTCTCTTTCTCTTTGCTTGGCTGAGCCCTATTTTAGTTTTCACGTGGTGGTTTCTGGTAGGATTAAGGCAGGCTACCCAACCCCCTTCCAAATCCTTAAATCTTAAAATTTTAAGAATATCTTAAGGGAATCAGAGTTAGTTACTTGGGAACATGCTCTGGAGAAAGCAAGAGAGGGGCCAGAGGGAGGAGTCACTCCTTTCAGAGTCTATGAACTAGGCTATTTTCTTGCTTCAAAAGCCTATTTTCTCTGATGTAGTGTTGATTTAGTGGTCAGTGCCTCACTCCCTGGGAGGTGGGGGGTGGGGACCAACCTCTGCCTCCCTGCCTCCACCATTTTTGCTGTATCATTATAAAGCACCCAGTCCATCATTGCTGAATGATTACATCTGGCTTTCTTGAAGCAGCCAGGGCATAGCTCAGCACTCCTTGGGATGGCCGCTGCTACAACTATAATAAACGCTACAAGAATATGCTTGAGTAATTACAAAATGAATGGTATTGATCACTGCTAGGGAGTTTGGAGGAGGAAGAGGACACTGGGCTGGCTGCTCTGGAGAGGGAAAGTTTCCACAAAAGAGGAAGATTTGAGTTGGGCTAGGATTTAGATAGGTAAAGAGAAGGGGCAGGTTTTTGTAGCAAGAGGCATGGTGTGAGCTAATGTAAGGAATCAGAAAAGCTCGGCGTGGTCTGGAGACAATGAGAGACCAATTTGACTCAGCAGTCTGGTGTGACAGCCAAAAAGCCAAAGCAGTCTTGTGTTCCATTAAGGAAAGCAAATAACTTCCAGAATAAGGAAGTGATGGTTCCATTGTACCCTGCTCTCATCAGACCTCAACTGGAGTGTTTTGTTCCATTCTGAGTGCTACTTTTTAAGGAGGACATTGACAAATTGGAGTATCCAGAGAAGAGCAATCAAGATGATGAAAGGCCTTGGATTCATGTGAGAAGAGAATTGGTGAAAGAATTGTTGTTTAGATTGTAAAGGAGAAAACTGAGGAGGAAATGGAATTGCTTGTTTCAAGTATCTGAAGGATTGTCACAAGAATAGACATTAAACATCTTCTGTGTGATCCTCAAAGAAAGAACTAGAACCAACAGGTGGAAGGTGCAAAGAAGCAAGTATGGGCTTGATGTAGAAAAGTCTTGCTGACACTTAAAGTTGTCTAAAAGGGAAATGGGCAGCCTCTGGAGGTATTTGGTTCCATTTATATGGAAGTTTTTAAGCAAAGGATGGATGATCACTGTTTGATGTGTTATAATGGGGAACTGGGTGTATGGGTTGGTCTACATGGCTGCTGAGATCCTTTCCAACATTAAAAAACATTGAGTGGAGAATTTTTTAGGGGACTAGTGGGAAGTAAAATTAGGAAAGTAAGTAGAGGCCAGATTGTGGATGGTCCTGAATGTCAGGCTAAGGAGTTTGAACTTTATCCAGCAGAGCATTCATCTGTTCTTTTGTTTTGAGGAAGGAGAGGCAGTAGTCATTTGACTTCCTGATTTACTCTTCTAACACCCATGTTTTTAGAATCGTCAAAGGCGTATCAACTAAAGCATATTTTCCCCCCAAGATTCTTTTATGATCTGAGAGGCAGGAAGAACTAGGCTAAGCATTTTTTTATGTATTAGAGATGTTTTATGTATTAGAGATGTCATGTGAAGGCTGTGTCTGAGAACCAGGGACTGAGCTTTGGGATTTACAGTTTAGAGATCCCTGACCCACTTTCTATAGCACCCCCAAACCACAAAGGGTAGAACCAGAAGCTAACATTTGCTGGGATCTGGAGAATGGTAAATGTAATGAATTAAAAAAAACACACCACAGAAACAGCATAGAGTCTATCCCAAAGTGATCAAATTAATCCTCTTTTAATGACTGAAAACATTATGTATGCAATATGCAAGCTAACTTCAAAACTTAATCAATTAATACTACATTCAACAAATGGTACTGCAGGATCATGAGAAGAAAAGACAATGTGGAATAAGAGCACCTAGGATTTAATTCTGGTCCTGCAGCTTACTTTGTGTGCCTCTGGTTAAATTATTTAACCTCTTTGGGCTTCAGTTTCCTCCCCTAAAAAAATGAAGTGGTTAGATTTGATGACTCCTATAGTCCCTTCCTTCTATAAATCTAATTTCAGTTCTTACTATGAGTAGAGACAATGCAAAGCACTAAAGAAGACACAGAGATAAAAAGGATATGGTCTGCAATTCCAGAAGACTTGTGATGAAACATACTGCCCACCCCTTGATACAGAGGAGACAGACTCAGAGAAGAGATTGAGACATAAGTTTTTTGGACATGGCTGATGTGGGAATTTGTTTTGCTTGACTATACATGTTTGTAATGGGACTTTTGTTTTCCTCATATGGGTAGGGGGAAAGTATGAGGAAGAGAAGGTGGATTTTCATTTAAAAATACATTTTATTTTTTTTTTTAAGGATGTGATTCTTTACTTAAGAAGCTTACAGTTTACAGTGTAGAATAGGATTTTATGATATCTAGCAGAAAGTCCGGCTATTTCAAACTCTCAGGATTTGAAATGGACAACATCTTATTTTATAGAAGTATACATATTGTAACTGGCAATCAGACTCCTACTTCATGGAGTGTAACGATCCATAATGGTCAATTCTGCATATAATACCACTTTGGGGCTACCTCTCCTTACAACTTCCATTCACATTTGGGTTTTCAGTGAGTCAGCTATCGCAGGTTCAAGACAATCTGTGGGTTAAAATTCTTGAAACTATGGCTCATAAATCCCCACTGGATTTACCTCTTAGTACTCAGTCAGTTGATAGAATTAATTCAGAGCAAAGGGATTTACTGAAATAGTATAACAGTAGCAACAAAACATTCCCCCTTGTAAGCTTTGGGCATATTTCCCCACACATATACCAAGTATCAGTGAGAAAAATGGATATAGATAGATATATGTATATCAACATAGCTATCTTTATCCATGGCTATATCATATCTATTTCTATCAATCTAGGTAGGAAGAGATAGATAGATAGATAGATAGATATGGAGGTAAAAGGAGAGTATAGCATTGGTACCAGAACCCTGCTGGTCAAGAGGTATTGGACCCCAGAGCTGAGACTCTGAGGGAATAGAACTAGGGAAGGAGGAGTTAGTCACTGCTGATCATAGGAATGGCTTCAGGTTTGGTCCCAAAGTATCTAGGTCCAGATTTCAGCTGAGTAGAATACTTGAGACCGTAGAGACCAAAGCTTAGCATTGAAGCAATGCAACCTGTAGAATCATTATTCCCAGGAAATATCAAATCTAGGAGCCCAACACACCAAATAATGATGCTGCGCACACCTGGATAGCAGCATAAGGACATCATACACAGGAAGAAAGATAGTAGGGTCCTGCAGTGCCAGCAGTGTGATTTGCCTTAGCCACTTACATTCCTTATAAGTGAGCCTTTCTATTAGTGTCCTCTGTCTGAGTAAATCCATTCTTCCCACTGATAACTTTGTCTATGTGTGGGAGAAATGACCAAAGTTTACAAGAGGGAATGTTTGGTTGCTACTTTTCACGTTATGGTTCAGTTATGTTATGCCACTTCAGTAAATCCCCTTGTTCTGAATTAATTGTACCAACTGATGATTAAAGATAAATCCACTAGTGGGGGCTTATGAGCTATAGTTTCATTAATATAGATAGACATACTGTTTATATCTATATCTTTATCCATATCTATATCATGTCTATTTCTTTCTGTCTAAATGTATCTATGGATATATGTCACAAGTAAAATTCCAAAAGACAAATTTCTGAGTAATAAAAATTAATTTATTAAATAGACCAGCCAATAATCAATCAACTAATGGTCAATTATTTGTCTTAGTAATCAAAGACCCCCAAGGAAGACTCTGAAACAACTTAAATCAGGTGTGTTCCTTCTGATGCGGAATTCCTCTGACAAGTGAAACTCAACTTGATTGATGGATGTGTAATGAGAAGGTGGGCTAGGAACTCTCAGCCCCTTCCAATCACTTCATTATAGATGTGGGGGAGGTCAACCGAGAATGCGATCTGTCCTTGAGAGCTCCCTTCCACAATCTGGGTACCCCAATCAGGTTCTCTCTGGTTTGGTTTCTTCTTCATGAGCTGGGTCATTTTAAACTCCAATGAAATGGAGCAAAGACAGAAGCTTTTTGCCATGGGGAAGGACCCAACTTAAATTGGATCCTATTAAATGCCATGGACAGAAATAAGAATTTCAGTTGGGTGAGGCCCATCTAAGATACCTTGAGCAGAAGTCTTGAGAAGAGTTGAAATGCTTATTGACATTCTGTAGCTGGAGAGGGGCCTCTCTTTAAGGTAGTCTTTTGACAGAGAAGAGAATATTACAGATTATTATTAATAATCAAATGATACAGTATTAAAATTAATTTCACATAAGTGCTCTATGTCTATAGATCTCTATGTATCTCTGAATCTATAGATTAGATGTGGATAGGTAAATACAGGGATGGATGGATGGAATATTGAGAGCTTAACATGTTCCAGGTACTGTGTCAAATGAGGGGAATACAACTAACAGCAAGCCCTCAAGAAGCTTACACTCTAATAAGGGGAACTGATAGGAGTGGGGATGGGAGACTGCGGGTAAGGAGATAAATCAGTTAGATGAGTTACTTGAGCTGAGAGTGAAATGAGCACAGCTGGGGCACCTCAAGAAATGAGAGTCCAGGCTAGAGATGAACACATCATAAGAGAAGGTCTCAGGGCAGAGGCATTGTGAAGGGAGCTGACTCTTCAGTTTGATTGTTGTGCAGGCTTGGTTCCTTTTATTTTAAACTCTTGGTCCTCCACTTGCACACCAAAAAAGTGAGTAGGTGGAGAAAGGCAGGGACATAGATCCATTGTCTCTGAGAGTTTGCTGACTACTTCATATGGAAATAGAGCACTTGACAGTCTAATGCCCTCCTATGGTACACAGGGGACTTTCACTCTTCCAAGTTATAGAGTGGACCTCACAAAGTCTAAAAGGATCTTTGCCAAGATAAAAAGTAGCTTTAGACCAAGAGGCGACTATCCAATTTGGAACAGTGGAAAGGGCCTAGGGCTTGAAATTAAGAGACCTGAGTATAAGTTCTAATGTTTACTTAACTATGTAACTATGGCCAAATTATTTTTACCTCTCTGAGTGTCAATTTTTCTCCTTATGAAATGGGAATAATAATGCTTACTTTAACTTTCCCCACAGGTTCCTTGTGAGTAAAGTATTCTATTGATCTTTAATGTGATTTATTATATGAGACTGTAGCTAGGTTGCCCAATGAATAGAATGTGAGCTTGGAGTCCAGCAAGACTCATCTCCTTGAGTTAAAATCTGGCCTCAGACATTTACTAGCTGTATGACCCTGGGTAAGTCACTTAACCCATTTACCTTAGTTTCCTCACCTATAAAATAAGCTAGAGAAGGAAATGGCAAACTACTCCATTATCTTTGCCAAAAAGCAACAACAACAACAAAAACAAAACCCAAATGAGGCCAAAAAGAATTGGAGATCACTGAAATGACTTGAACGACAACAACAAAGTGACCTTTGGCTCATCTAGAGGCAGCTAGTTGCCCAGAGGATAGGGCATGAGCCTGGAGTCAGGAAGACCCCAGTTCAAATTTGACCTCAGGCACTAGCTATATGACAGTCATTTATCTTCTGTTGGCCATGGTTGGTTTCCTCATCTGTAAAATGGGGATGACAGTAGCCCCTCCCCCCACTTCTGAGGATCAGACCAGATAATAATTGTAAAGTGCTTAACACAGTGCCTGGCACAGATGTGCATTATTGCTATTATTACTATTTTTGCCTATTCTGGGACTTCATTCACCCTTGTCATGGTCAGGTTGATTTGGCACCAGGCCTTGGGTATGTCTAACCACCGGACTAAGGATTGGGGAAGTAAGGGATCACCCTGACTCCATTTTAACCACTGAGGTAAGAGTCTCATATGGCCAAATATCTGGTACTACTATCTATCAGAGGACTATCAAGCTGGTATAGGACTCCTCAAGCTTATAAACCTTGGACAAAGTATCTAAAACTCCCAGTAGCCCTATATGCCTTGCCCAGATTCATCTTAGGGTATACAGAAAGCCAGGACTGGGAGTGTGCATTCTGTGTCCCAACAGGAGGAACCCCCTGTTTTCCTAACTAATACTTAGACTAGGATTTAGCCTAGTCTGAAGGACTAGGACTTTGTTTGCCCTCCTTGCTATTCTTAAGTAGTGCCAGCAGGGGCAGGACAGACCACCAAAAATAGAGGTTTTATACAAAAACTCGTATCAACATTGACGCCCAGAAAGCAAGGCAGAACATGAAGAATAGTATTAATATTGCAATATTAATATGGCTTTTAAAGCTTTGCAAAGAATTAGACAAGAAAGGAATAGTTTACCAGTTAGATCTGTAAAGAAGGGAAGAATTTATGACCAAAAAAGAGATAGAAAACATTATGAAATGCAAAAGAGATAATTTTTATTATATTAAACTGAAAATTTTTTGCACAAAGTCAATGCAACCAAGATTAGAAGGGAAGCAGAGAACTGAAAAAAAATTTTTACAGCCAGTATCTCTAATAGAGGCTTCATTTCTAAAATATGTAGAGAACTGAAACAAATTTATAAGAATACAAGTCATTCCCCAATTGGTAAATGGTCAAAGGATATGAACAGGCAGTTTTCAGATGAAGAAATTAAAGCTATCTATAGTCACATGAAAAAAATTCTCTAAATCGCTATTGATTAGAGAAATGCAAATTAAGAGAACCACATCACATCTAATATGGCTATGATGACAGAATATGGCTAATATGACAGAAAAGGAAAATGATAAATGTTGGAGAAGATGTGGGAAAATTGGAACACTAATGCTTTGTTGGTGGAGTTGTGAACTGATTCAACCATTCTGAAGAGAAATTTGGAACTATGCCCAAAGGGCTATACAACTGTGCATACCCTTTGATCCAACAACAACACTACTAGATGTGTATCCCAAAGAGATAATAAAAAAGGGAAAAGGACCCACATGTACAAAAATATTTATAGCAGCTCTTTTTGTGGTGGCAAAGAATTGGATATTGAGGAGATGCCCAACAATTGGGGAATGGCTGAACAAGTTGTATTATATGAATGTAGTGGAATACTATTGTTACATAAGAAATGGCCAGCAGGTGGATTTCAGAAGAACCTGCAAAGACTTGCATGAACTGATGCTAAGTGAAGTGAGCAGAACCAGGAGAACATCATACAAAGTAACAGCAACATTGTGCAGTGACCGACTTTGTTAGACTTAGCTCTTCTCAGCAATACAATGATCTAAGACAATTCCAAAAGCCTTGTGATGGAAAATGCTATCCACATCCAAAGAAAGAATTATGGAGTCTGAATGCAGATTGAAACATACTATTTTCTCTTCTCTTTGTTTTTTGTTATTACTTTTCTCATAGTTTTTCCTTTTTGTTTTGATCCTTCTTTCGCAACATGACTCATGTGGAACTATGTTAATATTGTTGTACGTGTATAGCCTATATCAGATTGCATGCTGTCTTAGGGAGGAGGGAAGGGAGGGAAGAAAATTTAGAACTCAAAATCTTATAAAAGTGAGTGTTGAAAAGTAGAGATGAATAAACAAAAAAAGACAAAGCAAAGTATTCAGTGTGCATTATCTCATTTGATCTTCACAATAACCCTAAAAGGTAGTATTGTTTTAAACATTTTCTGTCTGAGGAAACCAAGGCTTGGATATGACAATGAACTTGCTCAGTCACACAGCTCTATCTTGGGAGAGGTTAAAATTCAGGTCTCTCCAGTCTTTATTTCTCCATTGTATAAAGGAGGAAAATGAGTTCTCAAGAGAGGAAATGGTATGCATACGATCACACAACCAAGATGTCTTAAAGGAAGGACTCAAGCCTATGTCTTTTGATTGTGAATCCACTGATCCTTCCACTACACAGCACTGTCCCCCAAGTGCCTGGCACATAGTAGACACTTAATAGTAGATAGATTGTTAAAAGGAGCAGGAACTTGGAGTCGACAGAGCTGCAGAGAAAGCACTGAGTGGAGAGTGGAAGCCAGGGAGCTTAGGAGACCACAGAACTGAGGGGGGAGAGAATGGAGGCAAGCAGAGAGTTAGGATTCCTGAGTGTTTACAGGGAGGCCCCAGCGGGGGGAAGGTTACAGGATGACTTGGTTCTTTGCTATAATACTGTGTTATAATTTCCTTGTTGCTACATTGAGGTGGGCTTACTGGTTTTGGAATATAATTACTGCTATATCGAATTGGTGTCTAAATAAATGTTATACTTCCTCTGCCTTCTATCTAGAGAGTTTTTCATACTTTGCGATTCCAAACCATACAGGCATGTTCATGGTCACCCTTGAAGTCATGAATCTTGCCTTACCAATATACTCCTGTACCTCATCCTACTGGTTTCTAGACTTTGGCATCTGGTCAGAAAGTGTAAGGCTTTCTCCTGATTTTTTTTTTTTGTTTTATAAGGTAATGTAGGGCTGCTGTGAGTTCTGCTTTGCCTAACTAATGGTCATCATGAAAGTTATTGTAAAAAAATCCATTCCTCCATTGCCAAATTATAAGAAGGCATTAATGATTATGCCATGATATAATTTGAGTAAAAAAAATTTTGTAGCTACCAGTGCTAAGCACTAGCTAGCCCACTGAAGTCATTTAATAAATGCTTATTGACCTGAAGATCGTTGTCTACTTATTTACACAGCTCAAGCATCATAATGGTTATAGGGGTTCATGTGTAACTTTTATGTTCATGTGGGAAAAAGCTGTATCTCTAGACTTCACATAATGTTTCTAAGGCCAAGTTGCACAATGGTTACAATGCTCATAAATCCCTAAAGGACCAGTTTCAGGCATTGCTGCACTGGCAGGCCCTATGGTATGATAAGAAAAAAGTACCGAACTTGAAGTCAGAAGACCTGAATTCATGTCTTGACTCTGTCATTTGATACTTTTGTTCCCTTAGGGAAATTATTTAATAACTCGACAAATATTACCTTGGCAGGCTTAGGTGAGAAGGTATCCCCAGGACTTCATTTCCCATAATGCTTGGGGCTGGGAAGCATTAGTCATTTGGAGAAATTCCCTGAACTACATTTCTGAAAAGGTTTTATAAATTGATCCCCAGGATTTAGTCAGATTGGTAGGAAGTATTTTGAAGCTTTAAATTGGAAAGGTAGGGCTCTCAGAGCTATGGGAGAACAATCAGGGATGGGTAGGCAAGCATTAGTCTTTCTTGGAAAGTGAGGGGAAGGAGATCCATGTAGGGGAGCCTTGCCATGGTAGCACCAAACCTAGAGTCCTTGTTGGAATCCTGATAACCCCAGTTCTTATGCAAGAGATCTCCACAGATCTCTAGCCCATCCCAAGGCTTCAGCAGTTCTCTAGCCTACTCTAAGAATCTTCTGCAAAGTTCCATGAAAGAGAGGATTCTAAAATCTAAATATATACTACTGGAGCTAGAGTTCAGAAGCAACTAGGCCCCTTTCCTGCTGTCCCTGGTGGAGAGTGCTAGGGATTATATTATCATGCCCCTGGAACCTGTAAGAGGTTTCATATATTTGTGTATATAGGCAGAAAACAATTCTACTACTTTATTCCCTCCTGTTATTTCATCTACCTTTAGGTCTTAACTAAATGCCTTTGTAATTTTATTAGTGAATTTTGTACAGTCTCGAAATAGAGTGTTTTATTGGCGAAGGTTATGAGCATGATTTTCATAACAAATAACCCCAAACAGCTATAGTAAACTTCAGAAAAGAAACAAGGGGCTCTAGAGACAGAGTTCTCTGTGTTTTTAGGTGCCTAAATATTAGATATTAAATGCCTGCTATGGGCATGTAGTATGGTGTGCCAGGCACTGGGGGAGCCATGCAGTGCTCTATTCTAGTCACTGATAAACTGGAATGCATCCAGAGAAAGGTAACTAGGAAGGTGAGAAGATGGAATCTAAGCCATGTTATTGAGACACAGCTGCAGGAATGGGATGGGACTATTTAACTGCAGAAGGAAGGACTTGGGGTGGGGCATGATTAGTGCCTTCAGATATTTGAAGAGCAATGTGGAAGAGAGATTAGACTTGTTCTATTGGATTCCAGAGGGAAAAATTAGGAAAGGGTAAAAGCTATAAGGAAGCCAATTTTAGCTCATTATTTTGGTAAATGGTATTTTATTTTTTCCAGTTACATGTAAAGATAGTTTTTAACATTCATTTTTAATAAGATTTTGAATTCTGAGTTTCCTCCTTCCCTCCCTCCTCCCCCTCCTCAAAATGGCAAGCAATCTGGTATAGGTTATACATGTGTAATCATGTTAAACATAATTACACATTACTCATATTGTGAAAGAACGAATAGAACAAAAAGGAAAAACCATGAAAAAAAGTGAAAACAGTATGCTTTGGTCTGCATTCAAACTCCATAGTTGTTTCTCTGGATGTGGACCTTCTCCATCATGAGTCTTTTGGAATTGTCTTGGATCATTGTATTGCTGAGAAGAGCTGAGTCTATCATAGTTGATCACCGCACAGTGTTGCTATTAGTGTATACAATGTTCTTCTGGTTCTTCTTACTTCACTCAGCATCAGTTCATGTAAGTCTTTTTACATTTTTTGGAAATCCACCTGCTCATTCTTGGGGGCACAATAGTATTCCATTATTTTCACATACCACAACTTGTTCAACCACTCCTCCATTAATGGGCTTTCCCTCAATTTCCAATTCTTTGCCACCACATAAAGTTTTTAGTTCACTCTAAAGAAAAGCTTCCTAAGAAAAGAATCACCCTAAACTGAAATGTATAATGTTTGCCAGAGATGGAATGCTTCAAGGAATAACTGCATAGTCTTGCAGGGGTGTGTGGGAGCCAGCCAGAATCAGCTTATAAGAATCAATTGTTAAATTCCAGAAATCAGCAAATGCTACAAATCAGGACTGATTTTTTTAATGGTCTAGATTTAAGTGATAGAGAAAATTTTGATAATTCAAATGAACTTAAAATTGTATCACATGTACATTCTCCACTGGAGAACTAGTTGTTAAATATTTACCACTCACTTCTGCCGATTAAGTGTGGTTTACAAGGGGTTTATGTTTCAGGTAAGGATTGGACTTTAGAATTTCAGATGTCCTTTCACTCTAAGATTCTGTGATGTCTGTAGAAAAATAAAAACTAATAAGATATTGTCCCTGTCTGAGAATTTGTAATGTATTAGAGAAGAGAGGATATATGCCCAAGGAATTATATTCTACATAAGTATAGACTAAAGGGATAAAGTGTTAGGCAAAGTTGAGGAAGCAAAATCATTTAATGATGGGATTTCAGAGCTGGAAGGAATAGAACCCTGTGTTGCCATGGAAATGAGAGAAGCTATTCCACAATCCATCAGCTAGTGATGATTTGGAATTAGAACTTCTGGTACTATTTAGTGAAGATGTCTGGCAAAATGAATTCAGAAGGAATTCCAGTCAATAATTCATGAGTTCATGGCCAGAGAATCTCAGACCATGCTTGGGAAGCAATTCTAGTGCTTTGTTCCCCAACTTTGTTCCCCTCTGTTAGAGGCTACTATAAGCCAAAAGACAAAGTTGTTGCTATCTTAAGTTGCTATACTCAAGAAACTTTGATCTGTGAGATATCTCCTCTGTCCCCCTGTCTCTGCAGCAGGCCTGGGAACAATTCCCATTAATGGCCCCATTTCTACAAAATTTTGCCTCTCCATCTTTTCCACAAAGGAGAGGAAGCTGAAAGTAGAAGTTGAGTTCTGCTTCTGTGAATAGGCAGTAATGTTTAACCCTCCCCTTGTGCTTTCTGTTCTTACATGTGATGGAATTTATTCATCCTTATAAAAAGAAAAAAAGGCAAGCCACTATTAATCTTTGCTTCGACACTTAGCACAGTGCCTGGCACATAGTAAGTGCTTAATATATGTTCATTGGCTAACTTGTTGCATGGATGATATTAATAGCAAACATAGAGGTTTGGGTAAATGGGCAGATCTGGAGGGAGGGGAAGAGGGAGACAGAGAGAGAATGAATCTATTTCATCCTTATATACCTAGAAGTAGCAGGCATGGACATGGTGACCTCTCTCTAGGGAATGACAAACACTTCAGAGGCAATTTGCAGTAGTACTCTCAAGCCTTCTCAAGTTGATAAGAAAAAGACATTTTAGACAAGGAATGATTCATAACCTCCAGTTAATGAAATGCCCCTAGATGAAAAAGAGATAAGCTAAGCTCTTTGAGGATAAGCCAAAGATCCAAGAAGAGAGGATTCATTACCATGTATAGATCCCCTTTTCATCTTTTACTAGAGAAATGGCGATGGATTCTCATCTCCTATCTTTATTAAAGGCAATAGCATATAAAGGGATAACTGCCATCACCTCTACCTTCAAACATGTGGGTGAGGATTTACATGAGAGATACTCCCTTAACCTCTTCACTTCACGTATATTTATTATACATACATCAAAGATCATCTAATATGACTTTTTAATTTTACAGATGAAGAAACTGAGGCCAAGAGAAGTGAAGGGACCTGTCCAAGGTAACACAATAAAAAGCAATGATAAAATTTGAATTCAGGTCTTCTCTGACTCCAAACCTCATACCCTGTATACCATACCCAACTGTTTCAATTGGTAGTGAAAGTCAAAGTATCCTGTCTATAAAATGGAGATAATGACTGTCTTGCTTGCCTCATGAGGTTTCTGTGTTGGTTTAAATGACTAAATTCAGTGGTTTCATGCAGAATTCAGAGGCTTCAGGATTTTACCTCTTCTGCTTTGTTACAGAGCCTTAGTTCTCCTTATCTTTAACAAGGAGAAAAAAGGATCTGTTCCTTAAGGTCAATGAAAGGCGTAGAGAGGGAACCTATGGGATCACGCCTTTTGATTAATTTTGCTTTTTCCTTTCTTGTCCTTGGCTCTACTCTTTCTCACGGTAGTGGGAAGAATTAGCTGAAAGGGGAAAACAGGAAAATAAATGTAACTCTGAGAAATGATGACATTTATTGGGTACAGCCTGTATGCAGGATATCTTGACAGTACAGGGAGTTACACAGGCATTGGAAGAAAGACACAGTCCCCCTTCTCGAAGAATTCACATGTCTGTGATCATTTGAACCTGACCCTAATGCTTTTTGTCAGGTTGGCTCATGTCTGTGTAACCGTCAGAATTTTCCTCATAGAGTCCCCCCAAAGATGCAAGGTTAAGCATCCTACCCTCCCTACGCACTACATCAGACAGAGGATACAGGTCTTCCTGCTTAGGAGAGAGATCGTCTCCACCACAACCTAGCTCTGTGCCCTCTTGGCTTCTTCATGGTTTCAGCTCTTGATTTTTTTCATGCTGGTTTTCTCAGTTCATGCAACATGTCACAGAATCGCAGAATCCCAGGGACTTCAAAGGCCCTCTGGTCCAACCGTATACCTTATGGAGAATCCTCTCCATGACATTCTGCAACAAATGGCCATTTTCCCCTCTGCCGGAACTCTAGTGAAGAGACTCTGGGGTCACCCAGTCCACTTTTGCACAGCTCGAATTGCTGGGAAGTGTTATTACTTAAACTGAGAATATATCTGCTTCTTCAATTGCCACCCATGCTCCAAGAACTGCCCTCTTGGGACAAGCAGAAACAGTCTAATTGCTCTTCCAAATGTGGACTCTTCAAATACACAGGAATCCTGTCTTGTCTGAGTTTTTTCTTCTCTAGGCTAACCATCCTCAACTGATCTTCACATGTTCTCAAAGGCCTTTGCTATTCTGATGGTCCTGACCTGGATATTTTATCAATACCTTTCTAATAATAATGTAAAAATTATAATAGCTAGCATTTATTTAGGGATTTGATATGCTTTATAAATATTATCTCATCTTATCCTCACAACAACCTTGTGGAATAGGTGCTATTATTTTCCCTGTTTTACTTATGAGGAAACTGAGGCAGACAAAAGTTTAGTGACTTTCCCAGGGTCACACAGCTAGGAAGGGTCCAAACCTAGATTTAAACTCAGGTCCTCAGGTCTTCCTAACACCAGTCTCAGTGCTCTATTCACTGCACCACCTAGCTTCCTAAAACATGGTGCCCACAAATAAGTAGTTGGTTCCAGATATGTAGGGAGCATCCACCTTATAGAGAATCTTGGTCTCTTTCTCTTGGCGTCCTTCTCCATCAAATCCTCTGACTTGTTCTGCTCCTACTTCTCCTATGCATTTTATGTTTCAGTGTCCTTCTCCTGCATTTGCCTTTTTCCATCCTGAGGCTTCAGGCCAGCTTTTCTCAAGAAGCCTGACCCAGGTGCATCTTCTGCTATAACTGCTGGCCTCTACTCTTGACTCTTTCCCAACCTTATTCAGACTTCAATATGAATGACAGAGGCCTTGTAAGGGCAGGGTCAAGGTCTTCAGTGAGGTTCCATACGGTATCCTGCTCAAGAAGTCACTAAATAAGTCATCTCATACTTTTACTCCTAAAGAACAAGACAGTGGCATGGGAGAATTCTCAGGTTCTGATTTTCTGGTCATTTGGGGGAATTTTAAGGAAAACACAAAGGTCATTCCTCCTGTTCGTGCCACATCAGGTAGCAACAGAAAACCAAGTAGCAGGGCTGCCATGCCAATGTGTACATTTTTAGCTTTGCCTCTTAAGCAATCCTGGGCAAAACAGGCAGAGGCACCATCTACAATTATACAGGTGGCACAGCTGGAACATGGTATTGCTTGCTGATCTAGTAACTGATGGATAACAGGTGATGTCTGAGCAGGGATGTTAAATTACTTTCACTGTGGGAATAGATTGCATTGCCACCACTGTCGCTCTGTTTATTTAAACCACATAATCATTGTTGCCATTTTCAGTGCCCTTGGGAATTAGATGTGTCTCTATTTATCCAGTATGGAATGGACAGACCGCACAACAGATTCAAGTCTAATCAAGGACCCTGGGTGCTGTGGGCAAGAAACTCAACCCAGAGCTGAAATGTAAGGGAAGGGGTGCCATTCTCATACATTACAGATTTGCTAATCAATTTGATTACAAAATCACAGAAAATATTCTCACAAAGAAGATCAATCTGTATCCAAGTATAGAACCACTAATTTACTCGTCCCAGGACTCTGTGAGCTGGTTTATACCTAAATACAAAGGCTCTTCATTGCAACATCACCAGAATGTTGAACCATATGGTTTCTAACTTGTCCAAACTGCCAGTATGTAGGATAGTCCAGCCTTGGGTCTAATACATATTGTCTATGGAATTTCTGCATCCCTTGGGATGACAAAAAACAAGTTTCCTCTGAGCAGAATGAACTCTGGGGTGGGGCAAGTATTGGTAGAGAGCACCCCCTTGAGCAGAGTGCTATAAGAAGCCCCTCCTTCCTCTCCCAAAGGAAGATTCCTCAGACTTCTATGCTTTGTTTGGAGGTGGAGGTTGGGAGAGTGGGAGAAAGAACAACCTTCTGGATAGAAAAATATTCAGCTTTGGACATTTTTATTTCCATTTCCTAGTAAGGCACAGATGTGTGTTTTTCCCCAAAGAGTACATAATGATATAATTTCCCTGCGGATGCTCTTCAGGCACCCAGAAGTCTGAGGAAATAGGACTTATATTTTCCTTCTAGCAAGGTCTTTGCGATTTTAACTGCATCCCCTTAGAGCACTAAAGTGGTCTGCCTCCTCCAAATCTTCCTACTCTTTCTTGGCAAGAAGTATGAACTTTCTATCTACTCTAACATTTTATCATAGTCAGGCTCTGTGTAACTCCTTTCTCTGGTTTAACTACTTAATTCCCATATTTCCTTGTGGAAAGGAAAAATATTCCTGAAGTATTTCTCTTCGAAATACTTCTAACTAGTCAAGAATTGCCACTATGTAGGATGGTCTTGGGTCCAATACATATTGCATGTGGAATTCCTACATCCTTTGGGATGACAAAAAAAAAAAAACTCTCTGAGCACAGTGAGCTCAGACTTGGAGGAATTATTAGTAGATGTCAAAGTTAAATTTTTTTAAAGGGAATTCTAAATTCTAGCATGGTGTAGTAGAAAGGACACTTTATTTGGAGAACCTGTATCTGGGTTCAAATCATGAGCTCGGTGATCTTAGAAAAACATGGATCGATTTTCACAAAATAATGAAGAACAAAATGAGCAGAACCAAGAGAACACTGTATACAGTAACAGCAATATTGTTTTAAGAACGACTTTGAGTGACTAAGTCATTTTGACCATTATAAGTACCCAAATTAGCTACAAAGAACCTATGAAGACATATGCTATCTGCATCCAGAGAGAGAACCAATAAATAGAAGTATATATTGAATGATTTTATATACATATATTTATTTGTATCTAATGGAAGCCATCTCTAGGGCTGGCAGTAGGCAAAGGGAAAAAGAAAGTTACCCAATAACTTTATTATATATTTAAAAGGAATAGGAAGTTGTAGATTTACAGTTAATGGGCAATCATCTTTTTTTAGTCTACTGTACTATGTTATGGAAATACTTGTTTTCTTTCTTAAGTTCAGAATAAAATAAAATTAAAACAAATTAAAACAAAACCAAATCCTGCCTCTGACACTCACTAAATCCGTGACCCTTGGTGAGTCGCATAATCTGCCTCAATTTCATATGTAAAATGGAGACAATAACAATATCTACTGGAGCAGCTAGGTGGTGCAGTGAGTAGAGCACCGGCCCTGGAGTCAGGAGGACCTGAGTTCAAATCTGCCCTCAGACGCTTGACACACTAGCTGTGTGACCTTGGACAAGTCACTTAACCCCAATTGCCCTGCCTTCCTCTGTCCAAAAAAAAAAAAATAACAGTATCTACCTTCCAGGATTAATGTTAGGAAAAAATAAGGTATTTTTGATATACTTTGAAAACCTTAAAACACTGTATAAGACTATTGTTATTATTGCTTTTATAATTACCTTTCCAGTCTTATACCGTGCTCTCCATCTCCTGACTGCATTTTCACTGGCCATCCCCTATGCCTAGAATTCTCTCTGTCCTTATATCAAATTTATAAAGCACTTAGCACAGTATCTGGCACATCGCAGGCCCTATAGAAATGCTATTATCATTATTTCTATCTTCTGTCTTCCCTGTCTTCCTTCACATTCCAGCTAAAATCCCACCTTCTACAGGAAGCCTTTCCTGATTCTCCTTTACTATCAATACCTTCCCTGTATTGAGTTCCTTCAACTTATCCTGCATATATCTTATTTACACAGAGTTGTTTGTATGCTGTTTCTCCCATTAGACTGTGACCTCCTTGAGAGCAGGGACTGTCTTTTACCTGTTTTCCTTCTTTGTACCCCCTGTGCTTAGTACAGTGCCTTGCATGTAATTAGGTGTTTGATAGTAGACAACTAGGTGCTGTGGTATATAGAGTGCTTTGCCTGGAATCTAGGAGCACCTGACTTCAAATCCTGCCTCAGATATTAGCTGTGTGACTCTGGGCAAGTCATTTAATAATAGCTGGCAAGTCACTGATAGCTCTTATTTAAAAAAAATCGTTGAGAAATGATTAATTGAGAAATGACTAAACAAAAGACTGTATCGGAACAGTACTACGACCTGACATAAAGAATGCAAAGAGTACAGAGACATGTGAGAAGATCTGAATAAGCTATTTAAGTACAGAAGAAGAGAATATATACAATGACTATAACAGTATTAATGTTAGGAATAGCAAAACCCAAATGCAGGATAATTAAAGAATTCAAATTTCATCCCACTGAGGAAATTAAAAAAAATACTTCTCTCCCTGTTTTGCACAGGAAGGAGATTATAGGTGCAAAACATCACATATATTATTAAACTCAATTGATGTGTTGGTTACTTTGCTTAATTGCCGGCTTTTTCCCCCTTCTTTTTAAATTTTTTTTTTGTAGGGGATGGCTTCCTAGATAGGGGAAGAGAGATATTTGGAAATAAATATTGTTGGAAAAAAGAAAAAGATTTTACCGGCTACATCTTTTCCTTCACTCTAGTGAAATCACAGATGATACTTTCCTAGTTCACAGAGCTAGGTCCTCATCTAGGCCATCCATTCATTCACCTGTTTATTAATTCAACAAGTATAAAGAGCTTGCCATGTGTAGGCACTGTATTAAACTGGGAATGTGATGGTCCACTATGGATAGAGCCTTGGCTAGACACACACACACACACAAACACACATATACACGTAAAAGGTCTGATAAGGCATGGAGTCAAGCAGAGAGCTCTGTCCTATAGTTGCAGAGTGATGCCAAGACACATTTCAATAAGGGACAAATCAACGTTCATTTTTATAAGACTAGCTACAGTGTATTTGGAATCCATTCCAAGGATGCCCAGAAGCAGAGGAAGGAAGAAAGAAATCTGGCCCTGCAAAAAAATCTGAAGCTGGGCCAAGGTCACTGATAAAGGGAGCTGAGGACTTAGCAATGAGGAACCAACAAGAAACGTCAAACCCCAGGGAGTCACTTTCAAAGGGGCTGAGAATGCAGACTGTTACTGCTTGTGATGGCCATTTTGCATAGCCAACATTTTCTTGGCTATACCCTGAACTTATTTTCAATCTTTGCTCCCCAACGTCCCCCCAGTTTGCTCTCTGTCGGTAGTAGAGCCATGATAGAGGCGAAATTAAAGAAAATAGAGTCACTTAAGGAAACTATCATCTATAAGAGGAAACGAGTCATAGGAACAAATAGATATAATACAAGATAGAATAAGATTAGTACAACAAGAACTGTGAACAAGAGTGTTCACTGGAGGAAGAAATCAATTCCAGGTGGGGATATTAGGGAAAAGTCTAAGGGAGGGGGTGGCATTTTGGTTGGGCCTTGAAGGGTGAGTAGAATTTAAATGGGAAGGTGTGTGTGTTTGTGTTGGATATTATTCCAAGCTTTAGGAAGAGCAAGCTATTCAGCTCATGCCAGCAAGGTCCAGAGGCTAATAGTTCTTAAGGGACTGGTGGGTGGAAGTCCCTTTTCTAGGCTCATATTAAGCAAATGTTCAAAGGAGGATGGTCTGTCACAGAAGGCTGCCTGGCATATCTACTTCTTGCACTTTTCTTTTATCTAAAAAAAAAGGTTTGATGAGTCTGCTCAGAGACAGTAGTTGCTTTGTGAATCTCTGAAAGGTGATCACGCATATTAAAGTTCAACAAAGGCCATGCACGTTATGCCACCTGCTCACCTCAGAAGGGAATTAGGCCTTCACTTGTTCTTTTCCATTCCCCATTATTTCATAGACAGCTTACTCTTGTTTCTACGTTTGGCTCCATCTGAGTTACTGACAGCTTTTGCACCAGGAAATCAGATGTTTGCAGTCCTTTGGAAAATAGTTCTGCGGCCACATTTTAATCCAATGCGGGCAAAGGCACAGCTACTTCTCAAATGCTCCTTTGCATTTACATCTTAGAATCTAGGGAGAATATCTAGGGAGTTGACGGAAGCAGTGAGCCTTTACTTGGCACTTTGTATCCCGCTGATTGGGATAGCTATGTGGTGCAGTGGATAGAGTGCTGGGCCTGGATTCAGGAAGACCTAAGTCCAAATCTAGCCTCAGGCACTTACTAGCTGTGTGACACCAGGCAAGTCACTTAACCCTGTTTGCCTCAGTTTCCTCATCTGTAAAATGAGCTGGAGAAGGAAATGGCAGACCACTCCAGTATCTTTGCCAGGAAAACCCCAAATGGGGTCCAGACACAATTGAATAACAACACTCTCATTATCAATGATTAATGAGCATTGGTTAAACCCCTACTACATGTCAGCTAGGGTTCTAGACCCATATGATATGAATCCAAAAGTGAGGTCCTCAAGAAGCTTATAATCTGCTGGAATAGTAGTGGGGAGGGATTCACATTCCCAGATCAGCAAATACAGGCTACGTACAAAATAAGTATGAAATTATTGGGGGAATCACAAAAGGCCTTTTGAAAGGCATAGAACTTGAAATGAGCTCTCTAGGGAGCAAGAAGCTCCAAGAGGCAGAAGAGAGAAAACACTCTAGCTATAAGGGATATTATGTGTAAAAGTCATAACGTTATTTATGAGAAATAATAAGTATGCTAGTTTGGCTCAACCATAGAATACATGAAGTCTAAAGTAGCCTACAGTTGGCCTCCAAAGACAGATTGGAGCTAGATTGTGAAGGGCTTTAAATGATAAAGAAATGTTCATTTTTTCCTAAAGGTAAGAGTGAGCCCTGGAGCTTCTTGAGCAGGGGAGAAGAGTGATAAGATTACGAATAAATCGATTGATTTGGTTCCTGTGGATCTCCTAGGAATGAATTAGTTGACCTGACTATTCTGAGTCTGGACTCATCCATTTGTACTGATCTATAACAAAAGAGGTCAGTGTCAAGACTGGCCATTTGGCTTCTTTTTCGTTTAGTTTTTTTTTTTGAAGATAAACCAGAAAGCAGCAGAGGTGAGTACTAGCAGGAGTGGGAACAACGAAAGTGTGCTACTAATGGTTGCCTTGGGGCAGAGGTGAATAGAATTTCTTTGTGATCTCACCCACAAAGTCCAAGAGAGCTCCTGTAACTCCAAATTTGGGAACTCAGCTTTCTGTAGATTGTCAGGGAATTCTTAGACAGCTCTCTCATGTAAGCTGAGATCTTAAGGAGCTGGGCTACAGATTATCCAAAAAAAAAAATAGGGTGGAAAAGAAATCTAGATCAGCCGCTTTATAAATGAGTAAAATGAAGCACAGATGGATGAATTAATTGATCAAATGAATGGCAAGAGGCAGGGATACATCCTGGATTTCCTGACTCTGAGTCTAACACCCAGAATCATTAAAGAAAAGCTGGAGTCCCCAGGGGCCATTTCTAAAGATGGCTAAAGGTGAGTGCTGCCTGAAGTACATCTGTGATCTTTTCCCTCTCCTCTGTTCCTACCCACAACTTAGATTCCTGCTCACAACAGCTCCCTAACTCTCCTTCTGCCAGTCCCAACCTTTCAAGGAACCTAAGTGCATCTACAGAGGAAAACCTATGTGATAAATGAATTCATACAAAAGAGTCAATGACTCTTCCCTGAGGTATTTCCATTTTAAAAGAAGACCCGCAGGCTGAAGGAAATAAAGCTTAAAGGAAGGAAAGAATAATAGAATTACCTGTATGATGTTTTAGCTAACAGGGATTGTAGAAATCATCCCATCCAGCTCCCCTCATTTTATAGATGAGAAAACCAGAGAGGTGAAGAGATTTACCTTACATGATCCAGCTGGTAAATAACCTACTTCATGTTGGAATTACAGGCTCCAGGACTATCCTGATGTGGATAAACTATGAAAAACCTTGAAAATGTAGTTTCAGGAGTTTGAGAAAGAACTCAAGATTGGGGGCTTGGATTAGTGATATAAACTACTGCTTAAATCGAGCTGTTCCCATTTTCTTTCCTGTAAGCCTAAATTTATCATACTTCCCTTTTTTTCTTTTTTTACTGTTCTTAAATAATTTAATTCCAAATCCCACCTTTCTTCTCCTTTGTCTTTGCATTTCAGGTAAGGCATTTATGAATTCTCTTGACTCCTTCTCAAGATAGATAAGAACAAAGTATTAGCCCAAAGGGACCTTTCATTAGTTTTTTTTTTTTTTTTAAATCTGACATTTTGTCTAATGGAAACTTACTGATGAGGAATATGTAATTACTCCCACTTTTAAGCTTCTACCCCTTGTCAAGAAATTATTTTTAAAATAGGAATTTGATCAGTGTTGCTAGTCACATTTACTGGGGACATTCTCTCTACCTTCACCCACATTTCCTAAAGGACAAGAAAGCTCCAAACTCCTGGGAACTTGTCAGATTTCTTTTTCTAAACTTTAATTGATATCCCAGAATTTTCGGCTTTGATGTCATCTCCAGGTTTCCTCCAAGGATAATACTTCATCTTAATGAACTCTAATTGCTACATTAATCCAGTTCATTATCCATGCGGATTGCCATTTACAGCTCTTTTAAAATCTTTCCATCTGACTCTGCGTACACAGTATGCAAACAGAGGCAGCTGCTGAATTTGCTCATAACATCACAGGTTGGGATGTGCCATCTACCGGGTGGTGCCAAACTAATTAGAGCAGATTAAACTGTTAGATTCTGTGATTGACAGATCTGGCATTGGTGGCAAAGGTTGGGAGGTTTTCCTCTCTTTTCTTATTTAAGGAATATCAGTTGTCTTAGGGACAGTCCTATTAAAATTGGCTGGATTTCTTTTTTGATCTCATATACATCGATTACTACAAAGTCATGCTTTTTTTTTAAAAAAAAGTTTTTAAACCCATTGCTACTTTTTTTTAAACATTGTCTACATTTTTCTTGCTCTTCTGGAATTATTTTTTCATAGCAAAGAATTTTAAAAATAAGAAGAGATTAAAGAAAAAGTTCAGCAAAAGCAACCAATGCTTTGTATTTTTCTTCTTAATAGTATTTTTCTAATATGTAAAGACAATTTTTAGCATTCATTTTTACAAAATTTTGAGTTCCAAATTTTTCTCCCTGTCTCTCTCCCCTCCCCTCTTCCTAAAATGGTAAGCGATTTGATATAGGCTATATATGTGCAATCATGTAAAACATATTTCCATATTAGTCATAGTTGTGAAAGAAAACAGACCAAAAAAGAAAAAAAATCCATAATAGTATGCTTTAATCTGCATTCAGAGTCCATCGCTTCTTTCCCTAGATGTGGATAATATTTTCCATCATGGGTCCTTTGTAATTGTCTTGGATCATTGTATTTCTGAGAAGAACTAAGTCATTCGTAGTTGATCATCATATAATTTTGCTGTTGCTTTGTATAATATTCTCCTGGTTTGGCTTATTTCACTTTGCATCAGTTCATATAAGTCTTTTCAGGAAACTAACACTGGAAAAAAACCTGACATCATATACAATGTTGCACAGCTCTGAAGCCCACTTTTGCAAACAAATGGAGAGAGGCATCTTCTCCTTTCTCCTCTGAGGCCTAATTTAGTCTTTATAATTTCACAATAGTAGGTTGCACTTGTTTCATGGTAGTTACTTTTTTCCACTTACACTGTTGTAGTCCTTGTGTATATATACATATATATTTTCCTCACTCTGCTTTTTTTCATTTTTCATCAGTTCAATGTACAATGTATCCTTCCATGCTTCTCTATATTTGTAACGTGTTTGTTTCTTACAGAACAGTAATCCATTCAATTCATTCATTTCTTTAACCATTCCCCAAAGGATGGATGTCTATTCTCCAGCATCCCTCCCTTCCCCCCACTTCACCCCAGTTCTTGGTTACTACAAAAAGTGCTGGAGATTCATTCTCATTCTCTCCCTCTCTCCCTCTCACTCTCTCTCTCGCCTTTTAGTCACTGACCTCCTTGGGGCATTTGCCTAATACTGGAATCTCTGCGTCAAAGGGTTTGGGTGTTTTCTTCACTTTATTTGCATAATTACAAATTACCTTCTAGACTTTACACAGCTATACCAAAAATGTGTTACTGTTCTAGTCATTCCACAACTCTTCCACCATCAAACATTCCCAACTTTTGTTATCTTTGCCAGTTTGTTGAGTACAAGATGAAACCAGGTTAATTCCATCCTTTCAATTCGATTAGGTATATAATTTTAATATAATACGGATATTATATTACTGATTTATGACCTTTCTCATACCTTACAGCATAATTATATTGAAGCAATGTAAAGTGAAAAGTAGGCTGGGTTTGGCATCTGGAAGACTAGGGTTCAAATCTTGCCCCTAACACATAATAGCTGTGTGACCCCAAGGCAATTCACCTCACATGTTTGACCATCAGTTTTAGAAAATGATACTTGTTCAGTTGGACTGTCAAAGTTAATCTGAATGGTATGAGAGATCCAAGGATGGAAGAATTACTTTTGACTTAGGGCATCAGGGAAGGCTTAATGAAGGAGGTGGCACATGACCTGGGTCTTGGAAAAAGAGGAACTAGATTAATAAAGATTGAAGAGGAAGATCATTTCTAGGCATAGGATCCAAAGGCATGGAGCTAGAAGTCAGGGCAAGATGGGGGAACAGTAAATGATCCAGTTTGGCTAGGATTTTCATTTGTTTATTCCAGGCCTGTGATTTCATTAGTGTGGACATCTTTCAATATGGAAACCCTTTCTACCAATACAGAGAGGCCACTTTCTGTAATTATAGTCATAGAAAGCTACTTGAGGCACCAAGGGTTAAGTGACTTATTTATGGTCATGTAACTAGGATGAGTTAGAGCTAAGACTTGAATCTAGGTTTTCCTGACTCCAATGCCAAAGATACTTTGGAGATAGAAATGACTGGCACCTGATGGTATATTAGAATATGTTGAGTGATTTGTTGAAGATGCCATTCACTACATACGTGCACTATATATGTATATATTCATATACATATATATGCATGTATACACACATACATATATACATGTGTGTATATATGTGTGTGTATCTAGATGAAGGGTAGGAGGAGGGGCAACTTTTAAAAGAAGAAAGGAAACAAGTATTTTTAAAGTGCCTACTATGTGCTAGACACCATGCTAAGCACTTTATAAATATTATTTCATTTGATCCTTACAACAACTCCGAAATGGAAGTGCCATTATTATTCCCACTTTACATTTGAGGAAACTGAGGAAAACAGAGGTTAAAAGATTTGCCCATGGTGACACAGCTAAGATGTATTTGAAATCTGATTTGGACTTGGTTTTCCTAGCTCTAGGCTTAGAATCTGAGGTCTCAGAGACCCTTTCAGAATCTCTGTCTTCAAGGCTTGGCTCTGTGTTGTCTCTTCCATGAAGCTTTTGATGATCCCCTAGGTGTTAGTGTTCTCTTTCTCTTCAAATATTCCTATATATAATTGTCTCATCTTTTCTTTACCTCCTTTATTTCTTATCCTGATTGACTTGTCTTTGTTCATGTTATGCCCCCCACCAAAGAACACAAGTCCTTTGTGAGTAGGGATAGTTTCATTATTGTCTTTATACTCGCAATGCCTGGAACAATAGATTACACGTAATTGACACTTATTGAATGTCATTTGAGCAAGTCACTTAACCTCTTTGACCTTTAGATTCAAATCTGTAAAATGGGATAAAGAGTGTTTGTATACCTAGTGTAAAAAGTTGTGGTGAAGAAAGTGCTTTGTAAACCTTAAAGCTCTTATAATTAACAATAAATCTAGAACCTTATTCACTATTAAGCAGGAAGGAATTTTGGGTTATTTTTATTCTTAACATATTCCTAATTCTCATCTTCTTCAATGGATTCAGATGGAAATGGTTCTGAGACAAGTTGCTATCCTGATATTATTTCTTTTAGATTTAGTATTCTATGGATTACTACACAAATGGATTAAGGCTGGGTGGCTAGGTGGCACAATGGATAGTGAGTTTTGCCTGGAGTCAGGGAGATTCATCTTCCTGAGCTCAAATCTGGCCTCAGACACTTACTGGCTGTGTGACCCTGGACAGGTCACTTAATCCTGTTTACCTCAGTTTCCTCATATGTAAAATAACTGGAGAAGGAAATGGCAAACCACTGCAGTATCTTTGCCAAGAAAACCTTAAATGGGGTCATGAAATGTCAGACATGGCACAAAAATGACTCAACAACAACACAAATACAGGCTACAAAGAAATACCCATTTTTAAGATAAATGTCTTGGAACATTCCCTTGTGCCAAATGCCCTTTTTTTCTTTCCAACATCTATTTTTGAATCAGGAAAACGATTGAATTCATATAACGCATTTCCCTCAGTTTGCTCAAAACACTGAACTGCTCATTAAGACTGCTACTTCAAACTTGTAAATGACTCAGAAACAGTTCCTCTAAAGACTGTGAGAGGAGAATTGACTATTTCAGGGCACTGTTTCTGGTATCCTAGTGAACTAAAAGAAAAAAAAATAATGGCCCCCTTAGGATGACTATCATAGGATTTTTCTGGAGCTGGAAAGTGCTTTAAAGATCATGAAGTCCACACTAACTCATTTTACAGAAAAGGAAACTGAGAAGCTAAAAGAAGTTAAGACATTTGAGTGAGTATACTTAAGTAATAAGTAAGAATTTAAACCCTGTCTTCTGCTTCCATCACCCAAGTTTCTTTTGCCAGACATGCTATCTACCTACCTGAGCCCCTTAATGAGTCAAGAGAATCTGATAGTTGAAAATATAAGAAGATAGTGCCTACATTTAAAAAGGGCTCTGGTAGGCAGGATAATGGGGTCATAATAAAATTCAGTAGAGACTCCCTGGAGCTCATTTGTTGATAATTCACAAAGGAGCTCTTACTTTGTTAGGTTTAGTGGATAGTGCTTACAGCCTGGAATAAAGAAGATCTGAGTTCAAATCCAGCCTTAGACACTTATTATCTGTGTGATCCTTAGCAAGTCACTTAATGTATGTTTGCCTCAATTTCCTCATCTGTAAAAAAGGAATAATAATAT
This sequence comes from Trichosurus vulpecula, assembly GCF_011100635.1. NCBI lineage: Eukaryota > Metazoa > Chordata > Mammalia > Diprotodontia > Phalangeridae > Trichosurus > Trichosurus vulpecula. The sequence continues at coordinate 144,814,140 of NC_050574.1, read as the reverse complement.
AATCTACTTACCATATTTCTTGGGAGGATCCAATGAGGCAATGATTGTAAAGCACTTAGCACTGCGCCTGGCACATAGAAGATAGCATATAAATGTTAGCTATTATTATTATTGTTATTGTTTAGCAGTGCCTGACTCGGACAAAGAAGCTTCGGATCTAGTTCAAAGCCACATGCTTTTCTCATGAAGCAGTCAGCACCAAGGCCATTGAACCTTTGGAGGCATCTGGTTGAATTAGGGACTACATGTCTGTATTAGCAAGCACCCTAGCACACCCAGGATGGCCTGCTAGCACGGCTTCTTTGATCTGCTTTTATAAAGGAAAGACAGCTTCCAAGGGGTTAACAATTAAACGATGAAGACTATTCTATCTGACCTTCTCACGAGGGTTGCTGAGCACCAACTCCTGCAGCATTCCCTAATCACCCTTCTCGCAGGGGCTGGGGGGGGGGGCAACTCCCCCTACATCTCCATGTGGCCAATCGAGACAGGCACAATTTGTGCATTCCCCCAAATCCCCTCAATGGGGGCCGGCTGAGGCAAACACAGATTCCCCCCAAGCCTTGATGGGAGCCAATCAAGGCACACACAGCATCCTGGCTTGTGCATATCAACCCTGAAGGTTCCCCACTCACTGACCAATGCCCACCTGCTTTATATTTACACCGTCCAGGGCCCTGACTTTTACAATCTAAACAGGCAACACCTGGCCCTTACAATCTACACGGGTCCTGGTGTAGACGTTTTGAACCATAAAACTCCTATCCAACTCCTGGGGACAATAGATTGTTATGGCCATGGGTCCTGGAAAACCAAACTCCAAGAAATACTAACAAAAATCCACTTTGCTTATGCTTACCATGTGTCATCCTGTTCAACTCCAGTTTTAGACAATAAATAACATATGCACAATTTCATTAACCTAATTTCTATTGACCATATTAGTTAATTTGTCTTCTGTTAACAATAAAATTGTAGAGTGTGATTTATCCCATGGTCTACAATTGAAGCTATGCTCACATGGAACAGGCTTTATTTCTAACTCTGTTTCAAAGAGCTTTCTGCAGAAACCTCTTTTTTAACTTTATGTCGTTTCTCACTTGAGTTTTTCCTGAGAACCATTTGGAATTTGATTCCACTCCCTCAACCTCCTGACATATACCTTTTGCATGGTCTTAAAATGGTCCCTGGAAAGATAGGCCAACTAGTTTCAGGTTTTGTGGATTTATATATTGGGTTTCGGTGCTTTTCTCAGTGTGCCAATTCTATGTCTAGGAGATGTTTAACTCAATCAAGGTAGCTTTGAACTACTGAAATGTAAAATACCCTGGAAATAACTAGCCTGTGTATTATTATAATTGATAATAAATCCACTGGGTTATTCAATATTGACTGGGAAGGTATTAGAACCCCCATTTTACAACTGGAAATCCAGATATAGAGTGGTTAAATTACTTGTTCAAGGTCACATAGCTAATCATCTGACAGACCTAGAAGCTCCCAAGGCAATACCCAACGTACCAAGTTCCACAGCTTTAGCTCAGTTACAGAATTTGTGCCCCTTCAATGAGTGACAATACTGTTAAGAGCATGAAAAGACGCTAGTAATTAGATATATGAAAAATACCCATTACCCTTATTTTATGTTGGTAATTTTAGAATGAAAAAGTTAGCATTTTTCCCCGAACAATTATTGAGCGTGCACATTCAAATTTATTTTCATATGCTTGATACTAGAATTCCACACCTTCTTCAATGATCGCAGGATTGCTAGTGAGTAACTTGCCCTACTCAGGTTAATTATCACACCTAATAACTCTCAGTCTGGAAACTCCTGCTCAGACTAATTGCTCCCATAAATCTCTTTAGAGAAGTGTAAAATTCTCATTACTTAAATGATAAAACAACTAATCTTTGCTCCTTGTCTCCTCAAGATAATAAGATTGCCAAGATTGCTCCAGTTGGATGAAGTTTTGAGGTAATTCATTATTCTCCTGAAGAACAAAGGCACTAACAAGCTAGCTAGGATTGTTTAGGACCTGCTGGAGAGCATAAGTCCCTGAAAACTATAAAAGAACAAGGATGGATCCAATCTATCTTTTTTTTTAAATGGGAAAGGGATGACTAATAATCAAAGATGGTCAGTTTAACTTCGCCAGGAAGTCAGCGACTCAAATGTCTCATCAAATAATCTATTTGGCTGCCACCAAAAAGAGCAATTTCATAGATAGTGGGGAAGCAATGGAGAAACTGTATCCCAATGTTGGTAAAGCATTTTCTTTTGCTCCCCATGTCAGCATCTCCAAGAGTTTGGTTAGATCTAGGCTGGACTAGACTCCTGCTTGCTAGATACACATGTGACTGACTGGAGGAGTTATCAGTATTCAAGGCCTTCCCATAGTGGGTCAATGTTAGGGGCCAGCTGTGCGAGGTTTAATATTTTTATCATTGATTAAGCTAAAGGAATGAAAAGTAAGTATATTCAATTTGTACATGACATCCTATCAAGTGGGACTGCTCAAACTTTGGTAAATAGAAATAGAACTCAAAGTGAATTTGACAGATTGGGAAAATAGTAGGCACTCGGTAAATATTTGTTGAATTTGAGTGAACAAGAGCTACGCAGAGCACATAGGGACCAAATAAAGAAATAACATAGATACAACATGAGAAGAGCCTGGTTAGGTAGCCTTTAGAAAATACATAGAAAATAGAAGATGTATAGAAATACATAGAAAATAAAACAGAAGGAAATAGAAATGAATTTAAGCTGCCTTTGTTCTTATCTCCTTTTTCAAAATGACTCTTGAAAGGTTGCATTCACATATGCTCTTATTTGGATCCTTATAACAACATGAGGCTTAGCAATTAGAAATTGGCTTCAAAACTAGGAAGCCAGTTCAAATCCCTCCAATGACAGTGTTGTTGTTCAGTCATTTCATTTGTGCCCATCTCTTTGTGACTGCCATTTGGGGTTTTCTTAGCGAAGATGCTGGAATGCTTTGCCATTTCCTTCTCGAGCTCTTTTTATAGACGAGGAAACTGAGGCAACCAGAGTTAAGTGACTTGCCCAGGGTCACACAGCTAGTAAGTGTCTGATCCAATGACCCTGGTCTTCTGGCTGTTCCACAAACCAGACCCTCCATCTTTTGGCTCTGGGCATCCTCTCTGCTGTGTCTTCCATGCCTGGAATTCTCTCCCTCCTCCACTCCAACTATTGACCTAGCTGGCTGCCTTTAAGTCTCAACTAAACTCCTACCTCCTACAGGATGCCTTCCCTAACCCCTCTTAATTCCAGTGTCTTTCTGCTGTTAATTAATTCCTTTCTATAGCTTGTTTTGTATATATTTGTTTGCATCTTGTCTCTCCCATTAGATTGTAAGCTCCTTGAGGGCAGAGACTATCTTTTGCCTCTTTTTAATATCCCCAGTACTTAGCATAGTAGATGCTTAATAAACATTTATTGAATTGAAATAACAAGGTAAAATATTCCAACAATACATATAAAAATATTGCAAAAAATTTTCCAGTGACAACAGTTTATCAAATTTCTCTTTGTACCATCCCCTACACACTATTTTCATTGGCTCTGCCTCTGTTTATTAGTGTTCCCTCCCCCTAGTTAATTACCAGCCTCTTGAACATGCTCTAAATATCATTTAGTCATTAATTAAGGAAAATATCAGAATTGGATTTGACCTAAATAGTTGGGGTTCCCCAGAACTACATTAGACAAAAAGAGAGGTATAGGACTTCGTTAATATGAATAATGAATCCTGTGAAGTTGTCAAATTCAAATTCAGACTATTAAAAGTTACAAACTGTGACCACAAGATTCGTTATTTGGGCCTACCTGTGTAGGAGAAGAGCAGCTAGGTGGCACAATGGATAGAGCACTGACTTTGGAATCAGTGTCATCTTCATGAGTTCAAATCTGGCCTCAGACACTGGCTATGTGACCTTGGTCAAGTCAATCTTGTTTGTCTCAGTTGCTCATCTATCAAATGAGCTGGAGAAGGAAATGGCAAACAGCTTCAGTATCTTTGCCAAGAAAAGCCCAAATGGGGCCATGAAGAGTCAGACACGACCAAAATGACTGAACAACAACAAAGTGCAGCAGAGAGAACACTGAATTTTAAATTAGAGTTCAAATCCTAGCTCTGCCAATACTATGCGTATGACCTTGGGCAAGTCATTTAACCTCTAGGGCAGTTCTTCCTTTGGAGAAAAAAGAGTTGATTCCATTAAATGACTTCCAAGTTCTCTTCTAGCTTTAAATAAGTGATCCTGCTATCCTAAGCAAGTTTCTCAAATAGATTCTTGTGAAAGTAAAACACAGTGGCAATGGAGAGGAATTCCATTTTTTTTTCTAGGCCTGCTGCAGATTTTAATTGTGCTCATTCTATTACTGTTTATTTCATTTTTTCATTCCTGTTTTTTCATAACTACTGCTCAAGCAATTATGACAATATTTTGACACCCAAAGGCCCAAGTAATGAAACCAAAAGGCGAAGTAATGCTCCTCCCTATTCATAGAATTCTCAAATATGTTGAGTCATTTGCAGGATATTGCAGGGACCACCACTGAACCCTGAAACAACATGGTATTTACATGCCACACTGTGAATACCACTGTACTTAAATGCTTTAAATTTACTGGAGTTGAAGCTTAGTTAGCCTGCTTGTTGTTGAGGGTAAATTACAGGCATGCTTTTGGTCTGCAAGGGAAATGCATAAAAGGCTATGGAAAGCATGTTGGAATCATTGGATCATCGCTCTCTAGAGCTGAAGGGACCTTAAAGACCATCAAGTCTGACCCCCCTCATTTTACAGATGAGGAACTGAGGCTTTGGAAGCTGAAGTGATTTGCCCCAGGTGACAGAGGTAAGTGTAGGAGGTGAGATTTGAATGCAGGTCCTCTAACCAGAGGAAGAAAGAGTTGAAATAGCCCTTACCAGTTGTCTATATTTTCTCTTGTAAATTACAGAGGGATAAGGAGATCTAATCAGTTTATTTTTACTTTAGTTTATTTTTACTTTAGTTTAGCTTAAACTAAATAAAGTTTACCTTTATTTGGTTAATAAAAGTCAAAGGACTTGGAAAGGACTTTCTCTAGTTTTCCTCAGGGACTAAGAATATATATGTCCACGATTACACTATTTTGTGGCGTATTTATTCAATAAATAAATATATAAGCACATAGTTTTCAAACATGAAGGGGGTCCGGGCACCAAAGATTCACATGCTCCCACTCATGTGCCACTAAGCCTGAGCCCCAACACATCAGGGAACACGAGCTGTCCTGATGTTTTTTGGCCTGTTCCTCAAAGTCAATGTGAAAAAGGACTTGAAAAATATTATTACATCTCCATGAGTGTGTCATTTCATAACCCACCTTTTCCTTTTTAAGGTTGAAAGGGAACTGAAACTCCAGCAGATCACAGGCCCAGCAGGGTTTTCAACTTTTTTTTATCTGAAAGGCACTGATAATATCTATTGTGGTGCTTGGAGCAATCATTAACCATGGTTGGCTCCAAATTCCGGTAATGCAAAGCGCTCAGATCAGCTCATTGACCCACTCTGCCTGGCTCACATGTTTCACAACTTTTCACATAAAACAGAGCCACTGGCACTCTCCAGGGGACAAGAGCCGTGTCCTGATTCTAGCTGCTTCTTTGAATCTGTTTGTAGAAAGGAATGTTTGATAGGTTCCCAGCATTCCCTATCTCCTTGGTGTACAGAATCAGAGCTTTGGACTGAACGTTTTAGTTCCAGGCACTAAAGTTCTATTCATTTTTTTCCTTCAAACCTGAATAAGCCCCAAAGTAGTACAAGATCTGGGCATGTGGCTCTTGTTGACATCCCAAAAGAAAATCCTTGAAATGATTTCTTGAAAGCCTATGAGTCTCTTAAAGTTTTGGAGCCCAGAACATTACCTTTAAGTTCCATAAAGCATGATTGTATTTTCTGACTTGCTTTTTCAAGTCTCTCTCTAATGAATACTTAGATAGCTGTACATGTCTGCCTTTGCCCGGGGTGGTGGGGTGGTGGGTGGGGAGTATCTGAAGAACAACTCCTGAGTTGTCACCCAAGAAGAGTTTGTACTCTCTGCCAACTACCTCCTTTCAGGCAGTTTTGTGGAAGGAGGAAAGAAGAAAATAGTGAAATGTATATGTAAAAGAATAAATTACAATCTGTGCAGAAAGCTAATTTGTTAATTTGATATACGGTGAGGGTAATCTGTTTCAATCCTAGTGAAGCATATTATGTGATGTCTCACAAAAGCTTATTTGCAAAATTAATTTAAATTGCCTTGGAGAGATAAGCTGACTGAAGAACTGTAAACAAGGAGAACAATGAACAGCGAGCAGGGATGATGTTCAGTCAGACTGGATGGGGGGCCATCATCCTTGCACAATGGTGCTCTCAGGGACTGACATCATTATTCAAGGCTGTGAATTGTCATTGGCTTATTCACAATGGCAGCACTTTGCCAAGATCATTAAGACAAGAAGCTGGCATAGAGGCCAATAGCTAGGAAGAACAGGGAGGAGGGAAGGTTTTATGATTTACCTAAGGCTCCAACCTATCTTTCTAGGCTGATCATACATTACTCTTCATCATGTGCTTCACACTCTAGGCAAACGGGGCTAATGACTGTTGCTGTTTATTTTATCCCATCTCTTGCCTCAATGTTTTTGCAGGATATTTGTCCTTTTGCCCTCCATACCTAGTATGCTCTTCTTTCTAACGTCCACTTCCTATAACCCCTTCAAGGCTCAGCTCAATCCTTATGTTGTTTCCTGAGTTATTAACCTTCCTTCACAATGGACTTACTCTGTTCAATATTCTACATACATTTCGTTATTTATTTATCTATAAACTTGTTTTCTTTCAGTAGAATAAAAACTCCTTGAATGTAGGGACTATTTCTGCTCCTGTCTTTGTATCCCTAATGTCTGGTAAAATTTTACTGGATTGTCATCATCATCAAACATTTATTAAGCACTTTTTAAGTGCCAGGTACCGAGGTAAGCACCGGGAATACAAAGAAAGGCAAAAACCCAGTGCCTGTCCTCAAGAAACTCGTCTTCTTATGGGGGAAAACATGTACAAAACTTGTAAATATAAGATATATGGAGGGCAAAAGGAAGGTTTTCTCAGAGGGAAGGAGTGGGTTTGAGAGTGAGGAGTGGTAAAGGCCTCCTGAAACAGGCGAGATCTGAGATAAGCTTTGAAGGAAGCCAAGAGGTGGAGGTGAGGAGGGAGAACATTTTAGTCATGGTGGATAACCAACACAAAAGTACATATTCCAGAGATGGAGTGTCATGTATAAGGAACAGTGAGAAGGCCAGGCAATTGCAGAGTACTTGAAGGTGAGCAAAGTGTAAGAAGAATAAATGTTAAATGTTAGGATCACAAAGGAAAGTGGTAGCAAAGTGAAACGGAAGCTTCTGGACTTATAGCTTAGCCCTTGTATTCTCCCAAAGATAAGATGCTCCTTTCCTGCAACAGGTTTAGAAAGATGCCCTTTTAGTTCATAATTATATCTTGGAAATGGGAGCAACAATGAAGGAAGTGTTGCAGACTCAAAACAGAGAGGATCTGCAGACTTATAGATTTGATCTTATTCTTCAATTCTCCAATGGAAATGTTATCTGTGAGAAAAGATACCTTTCTGGTAATGAGATTCTTTTTGTGGATTTCTCTGATTGTGAAATGGGTTTTTTTTGAGGCTTTTTCTCTTGGTGTCCTTGTTATTTTTTGGTATTTCCCTCTTCATTAATTTTCTGGCATGTCATCTTTTGTTGGTGAGCAGAATTTGAGGCTGGGCTGCAAGACGGCCTCAGCTTCCTCACATTAAGGAATATAAAGTTCACCAGACTTAGTTCTTAGCCAGAGTAACCTCTAGGAGAATGGTACTACTTCTATATGGGTTTCCATCCTGTCCTTAAGGCCTAATAAAGCTGCTTGTGTTGGTACCATATCCGAGTCTTCCCTCTGTTCACCTTTCCTTCATGAGGTTGAGCAGGATCAGTATCTGCCATTTGTTTTTGTGAAATGAAAGGACAGAGAGTATTCTGGCAGAGTTGCTGCAGCCTTGGAGAGTTCCTACCCTAAGCCAGGCCCCAGTCAAAAGGCAGAACATTTTTAGCCCATTTAATTCCTTCTCCAGTTCCCTTCTTTCTTTCATGTAGCTAGCTAGAGTCAGTGTGTGCTGCTTGTAGGATGGCGCTAGTGAACATGGGTGGAGTGTTCCAATAGAGTCATTGGTTGGGAGAATACCTTTGGGCTGAGACCACAGAAGCTTGTGAATATGCTTGTACTCCCACTGTGGGTGAATGGAGACTGGTGAGGGAGAGCCATTTGAATCAGCATTCTATTAAGTATTAGAGTTCTCTGGCCATAATTCATAAAGGATTTTATGTTGTAGATATTCTATCTTCTGTAGATTTAGTTATGATGACTCTGCACATGGTGTATAATTGAAAATGTTTGGAGCTAATGTCTAATCCATCATCTTTCTAGTGAGATCCTATGGACCTCATTGATTTGGGTATTCTCTTTCTGGAGATAATAATATCTGTAGTGTGTCCCTCACAGGATTGTTAGGAAGAGCAAGAGAGATTTTGGATGTAAAGTGCTTTGTGACCCTTAAAGCATGCTACAACGTGTCCCAAAAGTCTCGCTGCAGTTTTAAGCTTTAAGCTTTATGCTTAAACCTGCAGTAAGGCTTTTGGGACATCTTGTATGTCCCAGCTACTACCCAGTCACATACACTAATAAATCAATATATCCTTTAGGATCTGTCTCTCGTATTCTTCCATGCATTTCATACCTTGGGTTATGATGTATTTAAAGAGTTTTATACACTTTAAAGAACCGTAAGCCACAATGACAATATTGATGCCATAGATGATAATGGCAGTTGATGGTGATGGCGATGATAATGCCTCTGGAAACTTGTGAGATTTGCAGCAATTTCTACTTTCTATTATTTCAGCAGTGTAGAACTATGACCATCTTCTCTTGGCCTATTTGCTAATGTTCCTCTGATTCCTATAGATGCCACAAATACATTCAAACCACCCCCAGAAAGATATCTTTTTGCTTTTAAATGTCCATAGTGAGAGCTAAATCCACATTTCTCTTGCATTTAGTCATTTCATCTGTGTGGAGGATCAAACGGAAGGCTGAGCAATCGGTCAGGCTGCCGGAAGGACAGCCCATCAAAGTCAGTTGGGGTATTGCAGCAGCAAGCCTGAACCTTGCTATTTGCCCATCTCAATTACTGTGAGGCCATCCGGTTAATTGCTCAGCAATCAGCTATTGTGACAGCCAGAGAAGCCAAATCACTGCCTAAATGGTTGACTTAAACATCTGCAGACACAGAGAGAAAGTCTGTGCCAGATGTTTCCTCCTTGGTCATCATCAACACATGATTACTGAACATCTATCATGTGCCAGGCACATGTGTGGTATAGGAGAAAATAAGAAAAAAATAAAAACAATAATATGTGTTAGGTGGTATTCAGGATACAAGAGAGAAAGCATAAGGGAGAGAGGTATGAATAGAGTGCTGAACTGAGAGCTGGGAAGATCGGGTTTCAAATACTACCCCAAATGCTTTCTAGCTCTGTGATCATGAGAGAGACACTTAGCCTCTTGGATCCTTGGTTTCTTTATCTGTAAAATGGGGTTAATAATACCTTTGCCACTCACAGGGGAGATGGCCATGAGAATCAAAGAGGATAATGCATTTAGAACCCTTTACATACCTCAAAGTGCTATTTACATATGAGTTATTTAATATGATCAGATTTATACTCAGATATATAGAAGTTACTAGAACATTCCTTTGTCACTTCTACGTTTATGATAATTGTTTCAGTTTTCAGTAACTATTACACAAGCTAATGAAAAAATTAGATACTTAGAATGAAATTAAACCTGAAGGAAGAATGTTTTAATGGATTTTTTTTCCTTTTTTTCTTTCGTGTCTCTTCTGAATTATCATGTACAGTTTTTTTTTGTCCAGATCTTTGAGTTTTTTTTTTTTTTTGGTGTAGAAACGTCCTAGTGAGAGAGCCCCTTCTACCAATGCAGATCTGAAACCCCCTCTATATCTTAAAGTCCTAGTGATTTCACTGGGCCACTCACAGGTTAAATGACTGAACCATGTCCATACCACCATTAAATGCCAGCAGTGGGGGCTTGAATTCAAGTCTTCCTGATTTCAGGGCTGGCTGTCTGGTTGTCACACTGGCTGCCTCTCAGATGCTGTTGGGTTCACAAATAATGATCACATCCTGAAGCCCAATAGGCTGTCTTGCTTGAAATTCCAGAAGGTGGCAATTTGCTACATCACTCTTTTGCTTAGTACTTCTCTATCCTCAAAAAGCTAAGGGATTGAATTAGAAGCACATTAAGAATTCTATTTCTTCTGTTTCTTCAATTTTTAAAGAAACCTTATTACAGTCAGGACCTGACTTTATGACAGAATTAAGGCCTGGGCTAAAGCTTTGTAAAAAGCATGGCCTCTACCTAAGGCCATGTTGAATTAAAATATCAGAGGTTACATATTTCTGCTTCACCATAAACCTTATGTGATTCACAGACTCCTTTTCTTATTATACGAATTTATGCCTGGCATTTACAAGCTATTTTATGGATTTTCTTCAAATTGACATCTACGGACTACAGCTCAGCTCCCATATGCATTTTAATTTTTTAGTGCAGGATTGTGGTATTGGTAAGGACCAGGCATAACAAGTGACTCACACAGGCACAAATAACTGTCTTACAAAGGAATCAGCTGTATGATGAATTAGCAACTGCATACACTGATCAATCAGCTTACTGCTTACTAGCTGTGGGACCATGCGCAAGCCATTAACTGCCCACTATATGTCTTAAACTATGTTCATATGTAAAGTGGTGATAATAATAGTGCACACCTTCCTGGGTTGTGTAGCAACAATCAACTAGCAGCTGTTGTGGGAGTGTAAGATCCACCAACAACCAGCACACAGAAAGCTGCCAATATAGGTTCTTTGATCTGCTTGACTAAGGAAAGTATCTTTAAGGGGTTGACAATCTCAGTTTAATCAAACATACAAATATCATTTACAGTTCAGGAGGAAAAGATCAGCCCCCTGAGCTTCAAGAACAAATACAAACATCAACAGACAGACCTTGTCTGATTCAAATCACAATACATAGTTACCAGTGCCCATTTCTGGGTTGCAAAGCTTGGGGGGCAGTTTGCAGCTTGCTCAGAGTCTCAACACTCCTTCCAAGATTGTGTCCCAAAAGTCAAATGCCAAGCTGTCTTCAATTACATCCTGTTCAGAGCTCTGAGGGCTCTGACCTCACCCAGGCTGGGTGTGGGATAGTTCCCCATCCCCAGTATCATATCATATACAAATCAATGACTCCCAATTGTCTCTGTGCTGAGAAATAACCAAGACAAAAAGATCCCACTTTATCTGCCCCATTCAAACAAAGGCCAGAATCATTAAAGGCATTTAAGAGAAGAAAATCAAAAAATGCCACCTTAATTCCTATTACAGGTTGTTGTGAATATAAAATGAGATGACGTTTTTTTTTAATTTAAATTTATTTATTTAACATATTTAGTTTTCAGCATTGATTTTCACAATAGTTTGAATTACAAATTTTCTCTCCATTTCTATTCTCCCCCCCACTCCAAGATGGCATATATTCTGGTTGCCCTATTCCCCAGTCAGCCCTCCCCTCTATCACCCCCCTCCCCTCTCAACCCCTTTTCCCTTCCTTTCTTGTAGGGCAAGATAAATTTCTATGCCCCATTGCCTATGTATCTTATTTTCTAGTTGCATGCAAAAACATTTTTTTTTGTTTTTGAACATCTGTTTTTAAAACTTTGATTTCCAAATTCTCTCCCCTCTTCCCTTCTCAACCACCCTCCCTAAGAAGTCAAGCAATTCAACATAGGCCACATGTATATCATTATGTATAACCCTTCCACAATACTCATGTTGTGAAAGACTAACTATATTTTGCTCCTTCCCAACCCATCCCACTTTATTGAATTTTCTCCCTTGACCCTGTCCCCTTTCCAAAGTGTTTGTTTTTGATTACCTCCACCCCCATCTTCCCTCCCCACCATCATCCCCCCCTTTTATTTTTTTATCTTCCTCCCTCTTCTTTCCTGTGGGGTAAGATACCCAATTGAGTATGTATGGTATTCCCTCCTCAGGCCAAATCTGATGAGAGCAAGGTTCACTCATTCCCCCCTCACCTGCCCTCTCCACTCCTCCCACAGAACTGCTTGCTCTTGCCACGTTTATGCAAGATAATCCACCCCATTCTATCTCTCCCTATCTCCCTCTCTCAGTATGTTACTCTCTCATCCCTTAATTTGATTTTATTTCTTTTAGATATCTTCTCTTCATCTTCAATCTTCAACTCACCCTGTGTCTGCTCTCTCTCTCTCTCTCTCTTTTATATCTATCTATATATATCTATATCTATATGTATCTATATATATATATATACACACACATATGCACATAGATATATATATATATACATACATACACATTCACTTATATATATATATACATATATATATATATATATATATGCATATTCCCTTAAGATACTATGATACTGAGGTCTCATGAATCATACATGTCATTTTTCCATGTAGGAATGTAAACAAAACAGTTCAACTTTAGTAAGTCCCTTGCAATTTCCGTTTCTTGATTACCTTTTCATGCTTCTCTTGATTCTTGTGTTTGAAAGTCAAATTTTCTATTCAGTTCTGGTCTTTTCACTGAGAAAACTTGAAAGTCCTCTATTTTATTGAAAATCCATATTTTGCCTCAGTTTTGCTGGGTAGGTGATTCTAGGCTTTAATCCTAACTCTATTGACCTCCGGGATATCGTATTCCAAGCCCTTCGATCTCTTAATGTAGAAGCTGCCAGACCTTGGGTTATTCTGTTTGGGTTTCCACAATACTCAAATTGTTTCTTTTTGGCTGCTTGCAGTATTTTCTCCTTGATCTGGGAGCTCTGGAATTTGGCAACAATATTCCTATGAGATTTCTTTTTGGGATCTATTTGAGGAGGCGATCGATGGATTCTTTCAATTTCTATTTTGCCCTGTGGCTCTACAATATCAGGGCAGTTCTCCTTGATTATTTCTTGAAAGATGATATCTAGGCTCTTTCTTTGATCATGGCTTTCAGGTAGTCCAATAATTTTTAAATTATCTCTCCTGGATCTATTTTCCAGGTCAGTGGTTTTTCCAAGGAGATATTTCACATTGTCTTCCATTTTTCATTCCTTTTGTTCTGTTTTATAATATCCTGATTTCTCATAAAGTCACTAGCTTCTACTTGTTCCAATCTAATTTTTAAAGTAGTATTTTCTTCAGTGGTGTTTTGGACCTCCTTTTCCATTTGGCTAATTCTGCCTTTCAAGGCATTCTTCTCCTCATTGGCTTTTTGGAGCTCTTTTGCCATTTGAGTTAATCTATTTTTTAAGGTGTTGTTTTCTTCAGTGTATTTTTCAGTATTTTTTTGGGTCTGCTTTAGCAAGTCATTGACTTGTTTTTCATGGTTTTCTCGCATCCTTCTCATTTCTCTTCCCAATTTTTCCTCTACTTCTCTAACTTGCTTTTCCAAATCCTTTTTGAGCTCTTCCATGGCCTGAGACCAGTTCATGTTTTTCTTGGAGGATTTTGTTGTAGGCTCTATGACTTTGTTGACTTCTTCTGGCTGTATGTTTTGGTCTTCTTTGTCACCAAAGAAAGAATCCAAAGTCTGAGACTGAATCTGGGTGTATTTTCGCTGCCTGGCCATATTCCCAACCAACTAACTTGATCCTTGAGCTTTTCAGTGGGGTATGACTGCTTGTAGACTAACAACTTCTATGTTCCATGTTTGGGGGGGAGGTGCCAGCTCTGTCACACCAGCACTACTCCTTCCCCAAGAACCCCCAACCTGGACTGGGCTTAGATCTTCAGCAGGCTGCGCACTCCTGCTCTGATCTGCCACTTAATTCCTCCCACCAGGTGGGCCTGGGGCCAGAAGCAGCAGCAGCTGTAGCTGCCCCACCTCCACTGCCCCCGGGGCTGGAAGCCGAACCAGGAACTCCTTCCACTCCCGCAGCTTTTCCCACTAACCTTCTCCGCAGTCTTTGGTGTTTGTGGGTTGAGAAATCTGGTAACTGCTGCAATTCACTGATTCAGGGAGCTAGGGCCCCCTCGGCCCGGCTCCTAGTCTGTTTGGTCCACACCGCTCAGGCTGGGCTCTGCTCCACTCTGTTCCCAGCTCCCAGCTCCGTGTGGGATAGACCTCACCCAGAGACCATCCAGGGTGTCCTGGGCTGAAGCCCTGCTTCCCTCTGCTTTTTTGTGGGTTCTGCCGTTCTAGAATTGGTTCAGAGCCATTTTTATAGGTTTTTGGAGGGACTCGGCAGGGAGCTCAAGCTGGTCCCTGCTTTCCAGCCATCATCTTGGCTCCGCCCCCCGAGATGACGTTTATAAAACACTTTGTAACCTTAAGGAGTAGGGCAGCTATGTGATGCAGTAGACGGAGCGCTGGGCCTGGAGTCAGGAAGACCTGACCCCAGAAAGGGTCATGAAGACTCAGACACAACTGAGCAGTAACAAACTCTAAGACACTACATAAATGCTAGTATTGTTATCTTTACTACTACTACTACCACTCCTACTATGTTCTAGGCCCTGTGCTGTGGTACCAATAAGGTTCTGAAGAACAAATTAAAAGAAGAAACTTTTGTTACTTTATTGGAGCAGTTTTTTGGGTAGTGGATTACTAATTACTATTAAACTAAGCACTACTATTAGTATTAAACACTTACTATGTCAGGCCCTGTGCTAAGTGCTAAAGAAATAAAAAAAGCAAAAAGAAGCTTAGATTCTAAAGGGGGAACAATATATATTTATCAGATTGTTGCTTGTTTCAGTTGCGTCTGACTCTTTGTGATCCTATTTGGGGTTTTCTTGGCAAAGATCCTGGAGTGGTTTGTTATTTCCTTCTCCAGCTCATTTTACAGATGAGGAAACCAAGGCAAACAGGATTTACTTGCCCAGGGTCACACAACTAGTAGGTCTCTGAGACTGGAACTCAGGAAGATGAGTCCTCCTGACTCCAGGCATGGTACTCTATCCACTGTGCCATGGAGTTGCCCCATATAAATCAGAACATCCAGGATAAATACCAGATTGAGGCAAGACAACCTTAAAGCAAATAATACTAGAAGCTGGTGAAGCCAGGAAAGACCTCCTCAGGGAGGTGGCACTTGATCCGAGACTTGATAGCATTAGATCCTGATGTCTTCTGGCTCCTTATAGCCCCCAACGTGAGACAAAAGTTCTTACTTCTTCCACTCTGACATTCTCTTGGGGTGTGTGTGTGTGTGTTTGGTAATGAACCATACTGTCCCCAGATAATTGCAACAACAGAACATAGAATTACAGAGTAAGGAAGAAGCTTGAAGGTCAATTAGTCCAACCCATACTTGAACAAGAATCCTATGAAGACTCGGTTATTGTTAGCCCCAACTGACAGGAGCGACTCCATTTTTTGACCATTGTTTGACCTTTCTACATACAGGGCAGTGGCTATGTATCCAATAACTGGGTTGTTCAGCTTTATGTAAGGTATGCAAGACTCTCCCGATCACTTGATCATGGTGCCTTTATGATCAATGGTGGGGTGGGGTGGCGTGGGCTGGTGGTAGTTTGCAGTTGGCCTACTTGCTGTCTGACTTCCCCTAGGTTCCCCCTCCCACTTGGTCCCTGTAAATCTGCCCAGCTATTGCGGGCTCCCGAAGCCTCGCAACTACACTCGGGGCTCCCCCCAAGCCGCAGGCCTTTGCCTAGCAAAGGACCTGATCTCGCAGACAATGAATGGGGCGGGAGCCGAAAGATGGTGAATGACTCCGAATTTTATTTCAGCAAGCAGCATTTTTATATCTTTAGTGACGTAGGTACATTCTTTGGTTACGTGGGTGAAGGACAGGTAAAAATCAAGACACCTGGGTACTAGCACCGCCCCAACTCCGCCTACTCTCCTCCCCTTCTCTTGCCCGCTAACCCGAAGCTCCCTGTGGACAAGCAGTCAAAGTAAAGAACCGGAAACTATCCCCTAGTAAATAAACATTGGAAAGATTGAACGACACATTGATAAATCAAAGGGGGCAGTCCCCTTTGTAAATACAGATACATAGAACCAAAAGGAAAAGCAACGATGCAATTGTCCTTTTAAGATTCAAAAAGTCTTTTCCTGTATAGCTGTCCAGCAGGGAGCATCAAGTCTTCTGGTCCTTGGCACCTGCTACAGTCATCTCCAGCAGAGGCTTTTTCTTCTTCTCTTCTTGCAGGAACCAGCTTTCTGTCCACTCTCCTACAAGAGTAATCTTAGCAGAATTTTAAGTTACCATTTCTAATCCTTATAATCCTGATCATTTTACAAATTCAAAATTGGAACCTTGACCAATTGTTCTGTTTAAGAAATTCCCATCAGAACCGAAATTCTTCTACTTTACATTACTCATCATTAATTTTCCCACCAGAGGGATGAAACTCCAGTACATACATAAATACATTAAATAACCAATTTTCAACACAGTACATATTAATGTCATAAACTTTTGTCATGCCATGTTTCTTTGATGGCCTTTACAGGATAATACACAAGCCATTCTTCTTTTAACATTACTAATTGTAACAAAGCTTTAGACAAGCTTGATATTAACCAAATAGCAAAATAATATTCTCACAAGCCCTTGACCTAATTGTCTCCATACCATTACTGAGAGAAAATCTAACTCATGCCTATACAAAAACACCGATCCCAGTCCTATAGTAATCTAAGATGTTCCATAATTAATATTAATACATATTCACTGTGCTTACAAAACCTTCTGATTAATAGAAATTTTGCCACCAAGAGAGTAAGGGGACCATATTTTCCCCAGCTTCCTGTCAACTCCAGGCAGAGGTCATGTTAAACTGCAAGCTGCATTGAGTCAGGCTTAGACTGCCAGGTTTTAATTAAGGCATCAGGTCAAAACGGTCCCACCTCAGCACATGCTGAACAGTTGCCCTCTCAACCCTGCCAAAAAATCATACCTGCAGCTCATGCTTGCCCTCTCACAGGGCTGCTGGCATCTTGGGTCAGCCTTCCTTGATACTCACACCTGGAGATAAACTCAGAAAGACAGTCAGTTAACAGTCCCATAAAGTCTTTGAATGGCAAGATTGAATGAATATAATCTCACATTGCTTCAGGAACATCCTTAAAACTAGCTCTAAATAACTTGTATGCATTTCCTATTGTTCATAAAATCTTCCCCTTAAGATCATAAATTACTGCTCTAACACATTTGCATCAGTTTCTCTTCAATCTTCCTATTCTTCTCTAATTATGCCTGATCTGAAAGAATTGAGCCATATAACTTTATCTTAATGTTTTAGATGATGGAATGAATTCAAATCCACATTTAACTTTTCCCATTAATACAGAAATATTCTACAACTTCTCTTTTGGCACTACCTGCTTATTTCTGATTACAGACATCTGCCATAAAAAAAGCATCATATCATCTCACCCAGAACTTGGATAACTCACAGAAAACTGCAACCAATTAGCTTACAGGTGGAAATTCAGCAGGCCTTCTGAAAATCATACAAAAAGAGTTTACAGAGCGTTTTAAAAACAATTTAAAATTTATCGTGATATAAACAGTGATGGTCACTAAACTTTCATGAAGAAAAATTATTTGGAGAGCTTTAAAATGAGATGTGTCTCCTACGTAAAGCAAAATAACCTTTAAACATTTGGATTCATTCACAAATTAGACCATAAACCTCCAGATTAACATAAATACGGCTTTAGATGATGATAAAGGCTTGAAAATCACACTCCTATATTTTCAAAGTATTATAACAACTAAATTCTTTGTTATTGCAGAATTTCTAAAAAACTTTTTCATAGGAATTGTTGATCCTGTGACTTCTGGTATTTCTATATTAATATATAAATACATGCATAATATATTAATACATTAATATCTTAAATACACTTTATTAGGAATATTTGCCTGGCCATGAATGAACTTATAAGAGAAAAGAAAAAAATTTATTTGCACCCAGCTTTCTCCAAGCTTCATCTTATGCATTCCAATCCCTGACTCTAATTCTTCTGCTTTTACAAAAAAGGGTTTGAATTAATAAAAAGCCTAAGGAATTTGAAAGAGGTGAGCCACTTCCTTTCAAGCAAAAGGAGCAAGCTAAAACAATTTCAGTTGCCGAGCAGAACTGACAAAAGTAAGATAAAGAGGAACTCAGGATTATCCATGATAAAAATCTCAGCCACAGGTAAATTACCTTGGGCCGGGAAGTCCCAAAGAGAACAAAAGAGCCTGCTTATGTTAATTTCCCAGACGGGGAGCTTCCTGGACCAACAGTAAAATTTTAAACATTTTTAACACAATCATACCTTACATAGACAGAGCTTAATGATTATACAAATTAAAATCCTTCTTATAGTAAATACCCAGAGATACAATAAAACCTTTCATCATTAACTACAGGTTACAAGCTTCTTTTAGTTTCAGCTCCTAAGGTGGAGTGGGGGGGGGAGGGGGTGACCCCGAGCCACGTGGACCCCAAGCCAAGTGGACTTAACTCCAGCCTCTACCCCCACAATGAAACTCCTCCATACCAGTCTCTCTCTCTTTCCCAAACTTTTACCTTAACTTTTTTCTTTTCTTTTTACCCTCTGCATCTCCAATTTCAATCTTTCTTTCCCAAACTACCTTGAACATTTCAGGCAAATAAACTACACACTCACCCAGCTTTCCCTTTCCCCAGCTGGCTTACTTTTCACCTTAAAACTTAAAGATTAAAATGAGCAACAGCTTAAAACTTTTTGGAAGAGAGAACTTTGAACTTGCCAGTCAAAGGTGAGTAGGACTCTGGAAAAAAGAGAATCCAGTGGTACCTTGTCCCCTCTCCTCGTACTGGAAGACTCAGAGTGTCTCTTTATTAGAGATTCAAGCATTTTCCGAATTTGCCTTAGTGCCAAATGGTATAAAAATTTTCTGATTTTATCTTAAGCCAAATTAGAACACATTTCCACTTAAATTTTAAGGGAAAAGTTCCCGCTTTCTTTCTTTTCTCTCTTCAGATCCTTCAAACTGGCCACATTTGAAGAAATTAAGTGAAAAAGAAAGAGCATTATTTTCCAGCAATTTTCCAAAACTACATTTTTCTTTCTCTTTCTCTCTCCCCCTCGGAGGGAGAGAAAGAGATAAGATAGATTACAGGGTGTCAGATTACATACTCACACAGAAGACGCAGAGACACAGAGACAAAGACACAGAGACACAGACACAAAGGGGATTTTTTGAATCCTATACACAAAGTGCTTGGCCCTCTGATGTAACAGAGGCCAGGTGCCATGCTTTACTGGGGTCGTGGAGACCCTGCTTTTAAGATAATCTGGGGCAGATCGCCCCTTGGTCTCTTCCAGTTGTTTAGGAGATATTTTTCCCTTACTAGCTTCTTCTGAACTCTCCTGTAATGTATTTTAAGTTCCCAAATGCACGGATTGAAATTATAATGAGGAGTTGAGGGAGGGGCCGAAGGAGACTTCATTCTTTCCTCTGGATCACAGTCTAAGTTACCTTTTTCTGGTATCTTGTCCTTTAAGTATGCCAAGTTTGCAAGTTCCTCCTCTTGCTCTGTTCCAGCAACCCCATCTGTCTGTAAAACTTTTGTTTTGAGGAACTTCAGTGTATATTGTGTTTGCTGCAGCTGCTTCTGTGATGTGATGCCCCTAACTTTTCTCAAATAAATCATGCATCCTTGCTTCTTGCTAAGCTTGTGAAGTATTCTACGGAATGTCTCTAAGTCCTTAGAGTCTGTGAAGGATGCACACTGCCCCATGATAGGAAGATAGACCTCCTACCTCATCAGCTTTGCTGAGTTGTGGTTATGAAACTGAGTTGTCCGCGGAGACGAGAAGATAAAGCGTTTCTCGCTGAGTGTGTTGAACCTGGCCCAAGGCTGTGCGCCCGAGTAGTCTTCCCTCCTGCTCGTCTCCTTCTTGTTCCCAGAAGGAGGCACCTTGGGTGCCGCGGGTGCACACGGGTGTGGCCCGGCCGTGTAGTTGCCCCACGTTTTTGGGCGCCACTTGTTACGGGCTCCTGAAGCCTTGCAACTATACTCAGGGTTCCCCCCAAGCCCCAAGCCTTTGCCTAGCAAAGGACCTGATCTCGCAGACAATGAATGGGGCGGGAGCCGAAAGATGGTGAATGACTCCGAATTTTATTTCAGCAAGCAGCATTTTTATATCTTTAGTGACATAGGTAAATTCTTTGGTTACGTGGGTGAAGAACAGGTAAAAATCAAGACACCTGGGTCCTAGCACCACCCCAACTCCGCCTACTCTCCTCCCCTTCTCTTCCCGAGCTAATCCAAAGCTCCCCGAGGACAAGCAGTCAAAGTAAAGAACCGGAAACTCCATGTGCTCTGGCAAGCCCGGGGAAGAGAACCGGAAGTTCCATGTGCTCCGGCAAGCCAGGCAGAGAACTGGAAGTTCCATGCGCTCTGACAAGCCAGGCAGAGAACTGGAAGTTCCATGTGCTCAGGCAGGTCCGGGCAAAGACCTGGAATTGCTAGGGAGGCAACAAAGGTGAGACCCCTCCTCCTGGCTCCACCCATATCTCAGAGGCCTGAGTTTATCTCAGCAGGCCCCTGGGCCTGGAGGTCCGAGGAGGGCAGGGCTCAGCTCCAACTTGGCCCCTAACACTCAGCAGCAGCAATCAGATATAAGGACAGAGGTTGGGAATTCTGGGCTCTCCGCTGGGATATATTCAATACTGTACACCTGATCTACCCCTCATGTTTGCCTGTGGAATTGAAGGGCTAGGAAACTGAACTCACACATTTCTGTGAGTCATAAACTGTTTCACTTCTGATTATTGAGAGCTGGTGCTTCTTCCCAGCGCCTGACCCACAATCTCCTTACCAATTCTTTCTATAATATACCTGATAAATGTTAACTCAGCTTCTGTTTGGAGACGTTCAGGCAGGGAGAATGCTCAGTCTCCCAAGTCAACACATTCCATTTGTGGATTGCTATAAGTTTTTCTAACTCCAAGCCTGAATCTGTGTCTTTTCAAATTCTACCCATTACTCTTTAATTCTGTTCTTGGGGCCAAATGCAAGTCTCACCCCTCTTCCATGTGACAGCCCTTCATGTATTTTAAAACAATTTTCACATCCTTCCATATCTTCTCTTCTTTAGGCCAAATGTTCCTAGTTCTTTCAAAAAATAATAGAAAATATTAATATGGCACTTTAAGGTTTGCAAAACACTATATATCTTATGTCATTGCAAAATCACACCAATCCTTGGAAATTGGTACTATCATCCACATTTTACAGATGATGAAACTGAGGTAGGTGTTAAGCGACTTGCCCAGGGTGTATTGGTAATCAAGATGGGCTTTTAGTACTTAATCAAGTGCCCTTGAAGAGTTTGGCCTTTGTTTCCTTGATTAAATTAGGACCCCTTGATGACCTCCTTGCCTCAAGGGAAGGCCTAGTCTACATGGGTTTGAGTGACATGTTTGTGACATCAGAGGCTTTTAGACCATGTGGGTTTAAGTTGCATTTTTGTGACACTTTTAGGTCATGTGTGTGACTCACCTTTGACCATGAACAAGATATATAAACCCAGAGGTTGGCATTCTCTTGGAGGCTCTCACTTCTGGAGCCACGGGACTCTGGGCAGCTGCTGTAAGGGCCTCCCGGCTGAACTCAGATGTTGATGGTTTCTTGGTGATGATGAATTGTATTTGGTCTGTTTATAAATATATGTTTGTAATTTGTATTTTCTCTGAAGTTCAGGGTGCTGGCTTTTTCCCCTCAACTAAATGAATGATATTTGTATGCTGGATTGAAATAAGATTGTTACCCCCTTAACGCTACTTTCCTTAGTAAAGCAGATCAAAAGAACTTAGTGTTTGCAGCATTCTTGTTGTTGGGCTTGTGTTGGTTTTTCACCCCCACAGCAGCTGCTAGCCTAATTGTTGCAACACAGGGTTATAGAACTAGTGTCTGAGGCAGATTTGAACTCATGTCTTCCCGACTACAAAAACTTCCTGACTCTATCTACAGAACCATGTATCCATTTCAGTATGGCAGGTTCTAGAAGCATTTCACCATCTTAATAACTCTCTTTTGTATAGTCTCTAGTTTATCAATATTCTTCCTAAAATATGCCAGTACCCCAGATATGATCTCACCCAGGCATAGCCCAGTGGGGCTTTTTTTCTTACTTGTTCCAGAACTGCTTCTATTTCCTGATGCTGAAGGCCCACTCTCTCTTACATACACCAAAGGTGAGCCAGAGTCATACTAAGTTATGGAATCCAACAACCCAAATAGGCAGTTCCAAGAGCAGCTTAGAGGACTAGAAAGGATCCCAAATCCCAAATCATTGCTGCAGCCCTAACTCTTGGTTCCACCCTTCCCACATGTCCTCTACCCTCCCACAGAGCCTGGATATAGCCAGGATTACTTGAAGAGCCTCTAAGTATGAAGAGGGCAGTCTTGGGTCAGTGATAACAACATTCTTACATTGTGGAGGAATGGATTTACCATGGTCAGCCGCCCCATCCCAGACTGATTCTTTTGTGAAGGCAAACTAGGTTGTGTTTGCCTCAATTATTACCTGGTCTTTAACTACTGAATGGATGTTGCTTCAGACAAACTAAGACTTGGGAAAGACCTTAGCTTAAGAAGGCCAAAGTCTCTTATTGGATCAGGGGTCATTGCCAGTCATCCTGACTTACATCTTGCCACTGGACTCTGATGACTCTGGAGAAGAGAGAGGCTGCTAATTTTGCCTTGCCCTTCTCACGTTTAAATCCAATTCACTTGCAAGTCAAGACATCACCCTCCTGATGTCATTGGTCCTCTTCCAGAACAAAGGACAAATAATAACAAATGAGTGCAGTTACCAATTGTTTGACTTCCATGTTTGTCAACTTATGTGTTTCAAGTCATTTTCTCTAAATATCAGTCTGGGGAAGAGGAGGATTAGAAAAAAGTCTCAACATGATGGATCAGACATATTTCTGGCCAGTAACATTTATGTGGGATTTTGAAAAATCCTCTAGGACCAAAGCACAGCCTCTCTCGATCATTATTCCTCAGCCTATGTGACTGTCTATCATTGCAGTGCATGTGTTGGTTTAGTTAACCCTAAAAGAGTTCAATTGTTGTAGGATCTCTTACTCTTGGCATACATGATGGTATTTTATAATCTGAGAGTGGGAATTCCAAGGAAGACAAGGCATGCTTCTAGGTATGAGACTCATCTTTCAAAGACACCAATTTCTGGCATGCATCCTGTCTTCTACATGTCATAGTGTAAACAGTCCACTCTGACCTGGCAGAAGGAAGACTTAGGTCTTGGTGCTGCCTCTGCTACTTGACAACAGCTGCATCTTGGGTAAAATGGGAATGATCAAAAGGATTCAACTATCTTGGGAAATCAACCAACCAACCAATAATTGTTAAGAGCCTGCTCTGTGCCTGGCACTGTGCTAAGCACTGGGTATACCAAGGTCAAGCAAAACAGTCTTTGCCTCTAAGGACCTTATATTCTAATGGAGGCTATTGCACGTACACATATGTGAATAAACACACATATAAGTCAAAATGAATACAAGATTGATTTGGAAAGGGAGATGCTAGTAGTTGTGAGGATCAGGAAAGATGGCAGTTGGGCCAAGTTTTGAAGGAAACCAGGAATTTAGAGAAGAAAGAACAGCTGATACAAAAGGCACCAGAGATGGGAGATGGAGCGTGGTATGTGGGAAGCTAATATGGTTGGAACATAGAAGGCTTGGAATGTAGAAATGTATAAGACTGAGAGTAGGAAGAGGCCTGGTTGTGAAGAGCTTTAAATCCCTCAAAATGGTTTATATTTGATCCTATAGGTAATACAGGGCCATAGGAGTTTATTGAACAGGGGATGATGTAGTCAGAACTCTGCTTCAGGAAGATTATTTTGGTGGCTAAGTGAATGATAGATTATTGTGGGAGAGACTTCAGGAGGGAATAACAAATAGGAGGTTATTGCCTGAACTAGGATAGTGGATATTTATGTGATTAAGTTCATTCATTCATTCAGCTGCCATTTATTAGAGACCTACTATGTACAAAACACTATTCTATGTGCTAGGGAAGATACAAAGAGAGTTAAAACATAATCTCTGTTTTCATGGAATTAATATTCTAAAAGGAGACTAAGTGCTTTTGGGAGTAGGGTTGGTAGGAAGAAAGATCCATAATACCATTTGTGGAAATCATTCCTTCTACCAATACAAATTGGTGGGGTATCTATAATTTACATATAAAATTATGTCTTTGACAGTAGGAACCCTTTAGCTTTTGTCTTTATATCCTAAGTACATAGAATGGTACGTGGTACATGTTTAGTTATTTCAGTCTTGTGTGATTCTTTGCAACTTCGTTTTCTTGGCAAAGATATTGGAGTGGTTTACTATTTCCTTCTCTAGCTCATTTTACAAATGAGGAAACTGAGGCAAACAGGCTTAAATTTACCCAGGGTAACACATCTAGTAAATGTCTGAGGCCAGATTTGAACTCAAGAAGATGAGCCTTCCTGACTCCAGACCTTGCACTCTATCCACTAAGCCACCTAACTGCTCAATTTGGTAGACAGGAGGAACTTAATAAATACTTACTGATTGACTGAGAATTCTCTGGGCCCAAAAGGGGTTTAGTGATTTGCCTAGGGTCACATAGCTAGCATGTTTCAGAGGCAAGACTTAAACCCAGATTTTCCTGATTCTAAAGTTGTTGCTCTAACCACTACACCATAGCTATGAAAATACAAAATCATAAGCAATTTGTCGTCCATGTGTTTCAGCTTTCTTAGAATCAACCATTTAAATTACTGAAACCCAATTAAAAACATACACAACTACCACTTCTACCCCTACCATCCCCAATGAGATTAGGTCTAGACTAAAGGAAGCACATTTCCAGAAATTTTTCATTTTCATCATTATTTAACCAAAAAAATGAGGCAGAATGACATAGTGGGTGGGACATTTGACTTGGAGTCAAGAAGAGCTAGATTAAAATCCTACCACAAACATATTAGCTTGTTAAATCACCTAAAAAGCAATGATCTGGTGCTCCTATGAAAATTCACCCTAACTAAAGCTTCCAAGTCCTTAAGAATTCTTATTAATTTGTCATTATCTTCTTCTTCATCATCATTATTAAAGTGATTTCCCTAAAGTAGATTTTCTTTGCTCAGTCCTTTGGAAAATTCTGGTCACTGATTTCCCTGGGCATTAGCTAAGAATCAGCAGGTATTTCATTGCAAACTTTCTTTTAGTACAAAAAAAAGCCCCTTTGGTTGGTGTGATCCCTGCACATAAAGGTTGAAGGTAGCCATGGATATGATATGTAGGAAACAGCACGTCTAATAGATACTCTGAGCTTTTAGATAATACAAACAAGAGCACTTATACATAACATCTTAGGTTACATTCAGAGCATAAATTCCTACCAGAGACATTTACTCTCTCAGAAAAATACACAAAGCCAACTCTACAGTCTTCGACCTTGAATAACATCCCCTGATGCTGTGAACATATCAAGTAGGCAATTTTCAGTTCAATAAGATAGATGTTCCAAAGCCTTTAAAAAGAGAACAATAGAAGAAGCTCAAGAATTCTATATAAAGGAATAATTCTCTCCCTTTCGGCCTCTCTGCCAATGTCCTCCCCTCCCCCACTACCTTAGGTCTGTTTGTTCAGAGATCAGACAAGCCAAGGGAGAAAATAACAAATCTAATCTTCCTTCCACCTTATCCCATGAAGGCTATCTTACTTAAAGGAGTGGAAAGTGTGAAAAAATGACAAAAGAAGAGAAAGAATACCAACTTCCTACTTTTCACCTTTCCCCAATGAAGCAGATATGCATACAGTGGAAATAATTGCTTTCTAGTCCACTCCAACTAAAGTCAGAGGTTGAGGAAGATTTGGGAGGAGTCTGCAACTCCTCTTTGTGGTACAATGATCTGAATGAAGGCCTTTGGTTACCTCAATTGTCATTTCAAAACTACACTTCCTAAATATTCCTTTTTTGAATTTATAAGGCCTTTCTTTCTCCCTTTCACTGTGCCAATGCAGGACTAGCCAAATCCATAGGTAGTTTCAGTGGGAATAACCATTTGGGAAAAATCACAGAATATTAAAGTTCTAATATTAGGATATTAGATTGCAGTCATCATCCAGAATAGGATGTACCCGAACATTTTTTGCAGCACCCTCATTAGTAGTCATCCAGCTTTTGCCTGAATACCTCCAGTAATGGGCATGTCACTATTACAGTTTTGGAAAGTTCATATTGTTGGTCTAAGATCATGTAAATGTCCACATTGACCTGACTACATTAACATTCCTCATACTTTTTCTTTAATGTTTGTCATCCATTTAAAATTTTTTTTTCTTATTTTGAACTTAACGACCATCAATAAACATTTCAACATACAAAGAACAAAAAGCAGGATTGCATGGGAAATATGTACTTCTTGTAGTTGTTTTGCTTAAGGCATATACATATATATATGTATATATATATACATATACATATATATGTACATATATATATATATATATATGTATATTACATTTAACAAGAGAATAACAAAATGCCCTGTTAGTGTCCCCCACTGGACTTCTTTTGGTTTTAAAAAATGTTTTAGTGATTCCCTTTTCTAGCCATCCAGTTTCACTGCTGTGGAATGAAGCTTCTTGTCCTTATCACAGCTCTTCTATCTAATTCCGGTATTTAGATCTACCCTACTCCTTCCCTAGCTCACTCAAATTCAATTTTCTCTTCATCTAATCAATTCCATTGCATTGTTTAGTTTCCATTTCATCTTCAACAGAATCTTTCTACAGCCTTTTCTTCTAGCTAGCTATTCTCCTGACTCCTTATTTTAACTGAAATCTGGATTCACTCTAAGAATACCATTTTTCCTTCCACAGCCTACCCCCATCTTCTCTCACTCATCCTAACTTACTATTGCTCTACCATCATCCCTAAGTGCACTTTATACCCTCTAAGTCAATGCAATTATTTTATACCACCCTCTCCTCATTCTTACTATTATCTACTACCTTCCCACCCCCCACATCACTCTCCAAACTTGTTCAAGGATTCCTTCCATGCTCCAACCTCTGTGATTACTCTCCACAGCTTCAAAATTCTTGTTTAGGATCCCTTTAACACAGATCACAGATGTTCTTTATCACTCCTAATTTATCTAGGTATCAGCATGGTCCTTCCTTTAGTCTTGTGAAACTGCAGTAACTCCTAAATCACAAAATCACAGAATTTCTGAGTTGGAATGGACTTTGGTAACCAAAGTCAATCCGTACCCTCCCCCCAATCCCACTATAACATAACACTTGATCAGTATTCTTCCAGGCATGCTTGAAGACCTCCAATGAGGTAAACCTACTTCCCTCCCAAGGTAGCCCATTATACTTCTGTAGACCCCTGATTGTCAGGAGGTTGTGTTTTTCTTTTTGTTTTTTGTTTTCATTATTACAACAAGCCCAGGTTCATCTCTCTGTAGTTTCCACACTTCCTCCTTTGGAGTAATTTCCTTTTCTATGTGATAACCTTTCACATAATTGAAGAAAGTCATCATCTCTACCCCAAATCTTCATTTTTCCAAGCTAAACATCATGAGTTCCTTT
The DNA here is from genome assembly GCF_011100635.1 of Trichosurus vulpecula. Classification (NCBI taxonomy): domain Eukaryota; kingdom Metazoa; phylum Chordata; class Mammalia; order Diprotodontia; family Phalangeridae; genus Trichosurus; species Trichosurus vulpecula. The sequence goes on along the minus strand of NC_050574.1, from coordinate 144,786,294 downwards.
AATCTTTCTTCAAAGAGCATAAACTAAAGGCCCTTCACCAGTCTGGTTGCCTTCCTCTGGATATTCTCTTTAATGCTCTTCCTAAAATGTGCCAAAAAATAAACACAATATTACAGGTATAGCCAGAGGGGCTATCACGTTTTCAGTCCTGCAACCTGTGCCTTTTTTGAAGACTGAATCACTTTTTAAGGGGCTGAAACTTTATACTATTATTCATATTGAGCTTTTATCCCAGTAAAATATTCATATATTTTTCAGGTAAACCGAAAACTGTGCCATCTACTCACACCTGTCTATTCATGTAATTGTGACGTTGATTTTTTTGAACCCACATATATGATTTTTTTCTCAATCAAGCAATAATTAATCAGTAAACATTTATTAAAAAGATGCTATGTGCCAGACACTACACTAAGTGCTTTTCCCATTCGTAAAAATAGGGAGCTGAATGAGATAGTCTCTATGGTTCATAGATTTAATTAGCTAAATCTGTGATTCTATGATCTTGAGATCTACCTGTCACATAGTAGGTGCTTAATAAAGGTTTATTTACTGACCAAGAGAGACATTCATATCTTTGAAATTTAATCTTAGTGTAGCACTCCTTCTGGAGCTCCTTTCTCAACCCTACTCTCAATGGTTGGCTGGGTCCCCAGAGAAGCAGACGACTACTCTGAGAGGTAACCGTTAGGACCTGGGTTTCTAGTAAGGTGATCATGAGCCCCCACTAGTGTGCTTCCCATTGACAAACAACCAGATTTTATTCTATTTGAAAAAGCATATTTATTAAAGTAGTGGAGTAAGAACCGTTAATACAGGATATTCCCCTAGATATCTGGGCCACAGTCTCCCTTTGCACATATAAGGTCCCTGGACTCAAAGTTAAAGTCCAGTCATGGTGAGGCATATATGTAGAGGATATCTGGGCCACAGTCTCCCTTTGTACATATAACATCCCTGGACTTAAAGTTAAAGTACAGTCATGGTGAGGCATATATGTAGAGGATATCTGGGCCACAGTCTCCCTTTGTACATATAACATCCCTGGACTCAAAGTTAAAGTCCAGTCATGGTGAGGCATATATGTAGAGGATATCTGGGCCACAGTCTCCCTTTGTACATATAACATCCCTGGACTTAAAGTTAAAGTACAGTCATGGTGAGGCATATATGTAGAGGATATATGTGGCAAAGGACAGACTTCTGCTCTGGAAGTCCTTTTCCACATTAGTGAAGTTTCTACATAGTGAAGTCCTCTGTGGGGTTGGGTGTCAGTGGTTATGAATAGTTCCACTTGGTTGGCTCCTCCCTGTGAATAGCATCTGTGTTAGATGGGTCAATCTACTACTAGGCTGAGCCAGTCTACTACTGAGCCAGACCACTCTGCTATTGTCCTGAAATATTTTCAGAACTTGCAATTCTCACAAGGTCGTTATAAAAGTATTTCTAACTCAAAGTTGTAACTTGGTGAGCTTCTGACTCCTGTTGCTACAGTTTCTGGCTTGTGTGTACTCTTTGGCTGACTCCAGTGAGACCTTTGATATTACCTCTGGATCTCCAAAACTTGCCAGTTCACTCCTCAGACATGGCCATTCATTTGGTTGGTTGGTTGTTGTCCTTCATTCTCTAAGAGGACCAAAATGACATTGCTATACTTGAGTCAAGATTCAATGTGTCTGACTGTGGCTGATCAGGCCAATATGAGCTCAGAATGCTCTCCCACAGGTCAGGCACAAATAGTCTGTGTGAACATTTGGGGTAGATACTCCAAACCTGCACATCCTGCATTTCCTTTGAGCTGTTTCAATTTTGCTTTGCTCATAGAGCACAGTACCTTCTCTGATGTGGGAACACCATGCTAAGGGGTCCTGTGCCAATGTCTCCCATGTCACATAGTCAATTCCAAAGTTCTTAAGAGAGACCTTGAGAGTGTCCTTGTATCACTTATTCTGACCACTATGTGAACCAAGGTTCAGAAAAGAATAAAGACAAACATAGAGAAGGCCAGATGCACGCAGCCTTCATGAACAGGTGAGAAACAAGGCAGGGACCCTTCTCCTCTGGTTCTCTCAAGGCATCTCTGAGGTTTGTTCCCTTTCACACAGTAGGAAGGTAAATAGAAATGTCACTTTCTTGGGAGGCCTTCTGGTTGTTCTTAGTATGTTTATCTGTGCTATTGGCTCCAGATGCATTGCTTCTTACAGGCCTAATTTTTCTAATCATATGGTCGATGACAAGGGAAGGAGAGGAGAGAAAGTCTGTCTCCTTGCAGCTCCCCAAGATCAATTCTCTATGAACCTAGAGTTCTTTACCACTAGATTGGTCCATCACTTTTCTCAGCTTACTGTTTTAATTATAGGCATCATGAGAGGTGTGACTTGATCTTAACAAATCACAAGAGTTTCCTCAAATCACATCTGTTGTTTTTATCCAATAACCCCAAGTTCCAGAATCTTTCCAAGTTGATTAAATCCTGGTGCACAAATCATGATGAAGTTACAGGGAAAAAATCTTTGATACTTAATTCTGTTTGATGATTGATTAATTAAGTGGGGTGGAGGGGGAACCTCAGATCTGATCCAGCTCAGTGTTTTAGCTTGTCAATATCTTTTTGGATCCTGAATCAGTCATCTCCTATGTTAACTATTCCTTCTAACTTTGAATTGTCTGCAAAGAATGTCACCTAGACCTTAGTCCTAGTCATTGATAAAAACGTTAAATACCACGGGGCAAAGACTGGGTCACCAACTTTCCTTAGACATCCTTCTAAGTTGACATTGAAACGTTAATCACTATTCATTAAGTGCAACCATTCAACCAGTTCCAAATCCCTCTAATTATGCTATTGCCTAGCTCACTTTATAAAACATTTTGTTAAAATATAGGCAAGTCCTATCTATAGCCACTTTTTCTATCAGTTTAGTAGGCCTAGGATTAAAAAGGTTAGTCTAGCATAGTCCGTTCTTGATGAAGCCACTCTGACTTATGATCACTGTTTCTTTTACATTTTCCCAGGAATAAAAGGCATATTCCCTGGCCTACAGATGTAGACTCCATTCTCTTCCCATTTTTGAAGGTCACCCCAACGTTCTCCATTCTCCAATTCTATGGTACCTCTCCTGCTTTCCAAAGGCTTTAAAATATCACTGATGATTGTTCAACAATGACATGCATCAGTTTGTCTTTCGAGCACCCAAAGTCATAATTCATCTGGGCCAGATAATCTGAATGCATCGAGGGTAGTTAAGTGCTCTCTAACAATTGCCTTACTTATTTAGGGTGTCAGCTCCCTTTTAGACATTCTGTTTTGTCCTTTCCAGTGCAGAGGTCATTCTTCTTGGCAGAAAACAGAAACCAAATGATGTTTTCACACTTCCACCTTCTTTCTGTTGTCATTTATCATTTTGCTATACAACCTACCAGCAGTGGGCCTCTCCCTTCCTACACCTTCCTTTTTTCTACAATAGAACTAAAAACAAACAAATAAAAAAAAATCAAACCTTTTTTTTGTTATCCTCTGCTTTCCTCATCTCATTTTGAGCTTTAACTCTTCTAACATTATTCTTATACTACCATATTACTCAGAGAGTAGTATACCAAAGATACCCTTGTGTTCTTCCTCTATCACCAGCCATTGCTTCCATCTTCATTGTTCTCTGACCACAATTTCCTAACTTTCCATTTTTCACATTTAGCTTGTTCTTTGCTCTAACTATGGCATCCAGCTCCTTGACACCTTCCTGGTCTCTCAATTCATCATCCCCATCTGACTTCATTTGCTTTTTCATTTAATATAATCCCATAGTTTATGGAATTATGCCGTCACCATAGAATCTTAACCTCCCTAGACATATTGTAATACCCATCCCATCCCATTTTGGGAATATCTGTGAGATTATATTTTCCATCTTGTGGGCAAATTTTCAAGTTCACTTTGTTTAATACTCTGTATACTGGCTTTAGACATGAATATTATCACCAAGTCATATTACTACTACTTAACTTGAGACACATCTTCCACTATGACGCTCTTTTCAGTTTCATAGTCATCTTTGGTTTAACCATTCTTTTTACAATTCTATTGTTGCCATTATGACATTCACTGTCTGCTCCCAACCCATTTCATAAGATAATAGATTTAGAGCAATAAGGACCTTTAGATATCATATTTTGAATCCCCTCCACCCTCCCTCCTCATTTTACAGATGAGAAAACTGGGATTTCAAGAGGTCCATGTTTATAGGGATAGCAAGTGGCAGAATCAGGATTTGAACTTAAGTCTTCTGCCTTCGAATCCAGCACTCTTCCTATTACACCAAACAACCTGCTTAGTTTTAAGCTTTCGTGATCATGTCAGGAATTCTTCTGCCAAGACCATTCTTCCCAGTATGGATAAGCTATGCTCTTTTACCTCTCAGTGAGATTCTCTGTTGCCTGTCATCGTTGTGGTGTTTTAAGCTCTAGTCCAGAAAACCAAATCTTAGAATTGTCCTTGTATCCATATGTTCACTTTTTGTATCTTTCTGTCCCTTCCAAAGTCATCATCTTTATTTGGAAGAAAACATTTCATTGGTTGGATACTTATAGACACTGTCTGTTTATGCAGGAATTGTTTGGGAGAAGGAGCAGAGAGAAGAAACAATTCTGACTCGTTTTATTTGGAGAAAAAGATTGGTGCATTGGAAAGTGCATTGGAGTTGGAATCAGAGGATCTGCCTTTTACTATTTGTTTGACTTTGGGCAAGTCACTTCTTTATTCCTGTTTCTTTAAATATAAAACAAGGTGAGGGTGGAGGTTGGATTAGATGACCTTTAAATCTAGTTTCCTAAAAAAGTGGTTTAAAGATAACTTTCTGTTTGATCTTTCAAAGATCTAGCTCCAAGGTTGTTGCATGATGTCTTTTAGAAAGAACCCTTTAAAAAAGCTTCAAAGTCATAAAACCTAACAAGCTGTCAAACCTTTCCTCTCTGGGATCACAATGGGGTCTTTATTGTCATATTTTCCAGGGCCTAGCTTGACCATTTGATTAACAAGATGAAACTCACCAGCCACCACACAAGATTTGCTGAATCCATGCAGGATGTTAAGGGGACCTTGTAATTTCTGTCCATCTTTTTAAAACATGTTGGATACCTGTGAGTAAGTAAATTGCAGATGGTTGCTGACCATGTAAACAGCCTTCTACATCTTGGCCTTTCTTTCTAGACTCTCAGAAGCACTTGTTATCTGTGGGACTTTTGCTTCTCACTCAGAGTGAGCCACACCATTTCAGCTGCTCATTAAATAGGTCTTTTCCTTTTCCCACTTAGGTATTAACAGTATCTTTAGAACTCCATAAACAACTTGACATGATTGATGCAAGTAATAGAATTATATAATCAAAGAAGCCTGTTATTGAGTGTAATAGGTCATGGGGTCTAATAATGGGGTAGGAGAGATGCATTGTGAGCCTGGAACACTCAAACTGTGGTTTATCAAAGCAATACTCTAGTCTAAGGGAAAGGTTTTTTTCGATCTTCTTGACTATTTACTTAGTTAGAAGACAGCCTTTTGTAAGTTTCAAATATTTTTATGAGGTTTTAGATTAGCAAAAAAAAAATGCCTCATACTTTAAAAGTCCATGGAATGTCTGGAGTAAATTTATGGTCACTCCTCTGATTCAAATGTCCAAGTATTCCAGTAGTTCAAAGGTAAATTCAATTCAATTCAAAAAGCCTGAATGAGTGGAATTTGAAAACTGGAGAGAGAGTGGAGTTTTAGCTGAAGCTCCTGAGAAGGAACTAATTTGTGGAAGGGGGGAGGGGAAGAAAGTCCTCAGCTTCAGTCTTGGTCGGGTCTCTTTCTTTCTTGCCCCTTCTTTTACCTAGAGAAGAACTTTGATAACTTTGAAAGATCTGAACAATGTTGACAGTTCCCAACTTCTCATCAGTGTCCCAGCTTTCATACCACTAGAATGGCAGTGGGTCCTATTTTCCCATTGGTGTACTAACACCTGGATAATCTAGCAGTAGCATTTGAATTGTGAGTAAAGGACAGCTTGGATTAATTGGTTTTCCAATAATCATGAAGTGTGCGTTTGTGCTTGCATGGGTGGGGGATACGCTGGTAGGGGCTCAAGCCAATGGCAGTAGAGAATCACCCTTGACTCCTCAGAGCTACACCCAGAACATGATAGGGAGATATGGCCAGCCTAGTTCTGGGAATCCAATTTGTGTGTGAAAATGGGAAATGGGCTGAGGATACCTCAAGGCTTAAATAGATGACACATACAAATATAAACAAAGAAGTATGGGAGGGAGGGAACTAGTAGTTGGAGGGATCAGGAAAGTTTCCTATAAAAGATGGTATTTGAGCTGCATCTTAAAGGTTATAACATGAGAGTTTATGAGTTGAAGTAATGAATGAGTTGTAATGGCAAGCAGGGTGGGACTTTTTGCTGTTTTTTTCTTTTGGAGTGATTCTCAGCACTAAGGCAATCAAGTGCCTTTGAGTCTTGCCTTTCTTTCAATCAAGAGTCTTTGATTGAATTGAGAGTCTTTGATGACCTGCTTAAGTCACAAGAAGGCCTAAGTCAGTTGAGTTTGAGTCACGTGGTTGTGACCCCCTTTGACCCTGAAGAAGTGTATATATACTTGGAGGTCAGCATTTTGCTTGGGGCTCACTCATTGGGAGAGCGTTCCTGTGATTTCTCTAGATGAGACATTGGGTAGCTATTAAAGAGCCCCTCAGCTTTGAAAACCCAGATGTTGGTACTTCTCTCTCTGTTAACTATGTATGTATGTATTGCTATCAGCTAGAAGCTGATTTGTCTGCTGATTTGTGTTATTTGCTCTATTTATATAATTTCTGCTTATGATTTCTGTTAGTGTTTTCTCTGAAGTTCAGGGTGCTGACTTTTTCCCCTGAACTAAGTGAACTATATATATATATATATATATGTTTAAAGTGAGATTGGAAACCCCTTAAAGTTGCTTTCCTTAGAAAAGCAGATCAAAGAACCTGTGCTAGCAGCCCTCCTGTGTGATGCTTATTGGCCTTACACCTCCACAGCACCTGCAAGCAGCATTGTTGTTACATGAGTGCATTATGAAGTGGAGTGTTATGAGTAGGAAACAGAGAACAGGCACGAATGTGTAGCTAAGACTGGAGTAGGGCGAAACTTGAGGCAATAACTTAGACAAGAATCATTAAGAGCCTGAAATAATGTGGTAGCTGTGTGGGTGAAGAGAAGGGGTCAGATGGGAAAGAAATGATGAAGGTATAAATGGCAAGATTTGGCAACTGTTTACATATATGGAATGAAGGGAGAGTGAGGTGTTCAGAATAATGCCAAAACTGTGAACCAGAGACACTGGAAAGATGGTGCTGCTTTGGGCAGAAATAAGAAAGTTTGGATGAGCGAAAAGTTTAGGGAAAAAGAAAATGAGTTCAGTTTTGGACATATATTTAAGAGGTTTATGGAATGTGCGGTTTGAAATGTCCTTTAGGCAATTTGTTATCAAAGACTGATGCTCAAGGAAGAGACTGGACCTGGATATATAGCTCTGGGTGTTAGCTCCATAGAGTTGATAGTAGACTAATAAAGGTCTATTTATTGATTGATACATCCATCACCTACATACACACAACTCTAGAAGATATTAAAGGAGGGAGTTGATTTATTGGATAAATAGCTGATAGAAAAATTTCTTTGTTTTTTTTGTCTTAAATCTTTTGCCATAACTGGCAAATATAATGAGTCCCACTATTTTTATGTAGAGTGAGATGGGGTGGATGAATTTATTAAATTTTATTTTTACATATCAACTCCACATAAAGATGAACTTTGAATGTAAGGAACTCTAAAGGACCCCAGTCATCTGGGTTACATTTCTTTTTACCCTCACATTTCCTGGAAATGTTCATGACTGGGCAAATAACTCAAAGAAGGAGTAGCTATCTCTTGTTCAGTCATTCAGTCTTGTCTGACTCTTCATGACTCCGTGTGGTGTTTTCTTATCAAAGATACTGCAGTGGTTTGCTATTTTCTTCTTCAGTAGCTATAGGCATAGGTAAAAATACAATGGGAGCCTGCTAAGAAGCCATACAGCTGTAGGGTTCCCAAACTTGAGAAGCCTTTGCCAAAGCGTCAGGTGGCATTCTAGTTTCCCTGCTCAGTGTAAGAGAAACACCAAATTTAACCAGCAGTGATGTTTTCATTCATTGAGAACTCAAGCTGGTGAAAGTGATGATAATCTTTTCTTTTATCACTCGAATGGTTGTGTTTTTTCCCCAGTAGATCAGTTAGGGAACCTCTCCTACCATTTGTTTTTGGTTTTAATGTATCTAATATATTTCTGAAATTCCACTCAGGAACCAGGGGTGTTAAATTCTTCAACTGGACATACTCATGGAAACAGACTTGCAATTGGTCAGAGATATCCATTTGTAATCTGACTTTTTAAGGCATACAAATTCCATGGAGGACTATTCATATTTTTCTTCCTCTCCCACTTTAAGCTTCATCCAAATTGACTTAATTGCTGCTTACAATGTTAAACATTCTAGCTCTTACCTCTATACTCACCTACAGATCAGGTTGTTTCCCAGGCCTGGAATATTCTAGTCCCCCTCACCTCTGCCTTGGCTCAGCTTGAGTACTACCGCCTACATAAGGTGCTTCCTTATACCCTCCTCCCTCCACCCCCAACTCCCAATTATTTTCTCTTTACTTATTCATTTTATATGTACTTATTCATGTGCATTGTCCCTCTCCCCCATAGAAAACAAGCTATTTGAGGGCAGGAACTATTTTAGTTTTTGTCTTTTTATAGTAGGTGCTTGGCACAGTGTCATGTAGTAGGCATGTAATAAATGTTTAGCAAATTGTACTAAATTCGTTGTCCAATGCTAACTGAAAAGTCATCTGTCACTTACAAGCTCAGAGAGTTTCTGGAAGCCCTGAGTGGTTAAGGGACTAACTTACTTGACTTGTTTGTGTCATAATCAGCAATTCAGCTCAGGTTTTCCAGCTGCCAAGGCTAGCCGTTTAATTACTATGCAACACTGCTTCTCACTAGAAGAATATTGTGTTAAAAAGATAGAATGCTTTTTTTCAAGGAGAAGCTTGGGGTCCTTAAAAAAGTTGTGTCATTTCCTGAAGGAATTTAGCCAACTCTCCTCCTGCTCATTCTGGTTCTAATTTTTCATCGGAAGGTTTGTCTATTACACACATACACACACACACGTGCACACACCCTCAACACCCTCCTGTATGTGTATGTGTATGTGTATATGTATGTGTATGTGTATGTGTATATGTATATGTATATGTATATGTATATGTATATGTATATGTATACGTATACGTATATATCTGTGTATGTGTGTATGTACACGTACATGTATATGTATATATGCAAGAATGTGCTGGTAACTGTTTTACAACTGGCACTCTGAAAAAACATACACATGACAAATTTAAAAATTAATTGCATTATTATTTTTTCCATCACTGTCTTAAAGGCTGACAATCAACAAAACAATAAATCAAGACCTGATTTGTAGCATTTGACAATTTCTAAGTTGTAAATGCTACACTGAAAATTTAACAATCAGTTTTTGCAGGCCAGTTCAAGCTGGTTCCAGTACACCTCTGTATGCACGTGTGTGTATATACATGTATTTACACATGTATATACACATACACACATACATGTTTGGGTATAAGTGGACAATACATAGGTTTGTATATATACATTTTCTCTCTCTCTCACACACACACACACACACACACACACACAAACACACACACACGGACAGGCTCTATAGGTTGTCTACCCTTGTAGTCTGGACCACAGGTATTCTTCTTCTGCTTTGTTTCTTCCAGGAATAGAGAAAATAATAAGTATAGATCTTATTAGACTCTTCAATATTCCAATGTTTGATGCAATCAGCAAAATGTCCTTTATAGGTAGAGGCCTCTGGAAGATTTCACTTTCTATAGGGATCCTGCTTCCATTTAGATTATGCATTGGACATCTCTCATGCCAATGATAAACAACAATCGTGGATGTTCATCTTATTTATCCCTTGCTTAATATTACTGATCAATGAAGTCACCTCTGTTATATCTTTGAAGCAATTATGTATAATTTTGACACATGCATGTAAGAAACCTTACTGAAAGATTGCCTTTAAGGAAGTGTTTTGACCTTCTAAATCAAGCATTTTTATAGACAGCCAATAATAAACAGAGAGGGATTTTTTTATTTTCTGTTTCTTAATCAATTATATTATTGCATAGATGTTGCTGCCATAAAATATCACTTTTGAAAACCTGCTCGTTTCCTTCTAATACCTTCACCAAGAAAACCCTCAATGCATCCTGTATCTTCATAAATCTTTTAATTTTTCCTTTTATAAATGGGAAAGTAGGCATAGGGACTAGAAGTTATAGATGGATGGTCTCTTGGTTGACTTTCTTAAAATAAGGCCTGATCTCTTCCCCCATGCTTTCTGGTATCTTCCCCTCCTTCAAATACCTTGATAATTAGTCCTTTAAAGCCTTAAAAATCATGTCATCTCCAACATAGAGCTCTTTTCTCACACTTGGTCTAGTCATCTTTCTTTTACCATGTTTGTTTACATCAATACTGCTTTCACTTCCTCAGGAAGCATGTCTGAGATTGTGATTCCCCCTGGTCTTTTTTTTTGTTTGTTTTTGGCAGGGCAGTTGGGGTTAAGTAACTTGCCCAAGGTCACACAGCTAGTACATGTGTCAAGTGTCTGAGGCCATCCCCTTGGTCTTGATGGAGAAAAGAATTTATCATAAAAATCTTTGCATACAAAGATTTTCCATCTTTATTTGTGTATTATTCTCCTTTTAGTCAGTATCTTAATTGCCTTTGAGATGATTTTGCTTAATTGCATCTCTTGCTAACTGTTTTTGAACTTGTTTTCCTTCCAAAATTTCTCAGTATTTTATAAGGCAATACGCTTACGGTATACCATTTTTCACTATAAGATTTTACAAATGAATTCAAATTATATACAGAAGTTTTTTTTTTTTTGGCTACATATCTCTGTCCTTGGTGTGTGAGTCCAATGTATGTTGACTAAGATACTTTTAAGCTACTTTTAGTCTACTCAACATGGAATTTTATTTACAAAAAAAGTTAAAAGTTTTTTTTTTTAAGAAATTGGTATAATCAATAGTTATATCCTTTCCTTCATCCATTTCCCATTGTGCTGGTGTCAATAGCTTGTTTAAATAATTAAGGCTGGAGTTGTTTTAATTGTGCACTACGTATTTTCCACATTCTTATTCTTTCTTTCAGTTTTGTAGTAGTTTTTATCTTTATTCAGATAAGTTAGTGGTCTGACTATACATGGCTAATTCATGAACAACTCATACATGAGTAATTCCATTTCCTCTCTTTAAAACATAATATGTTTCTTTTTTTGTGTGATGTTATTTAATGTATGCTATGCCCAGTGCTTCCCATTTCTTTTATTGGAAAAATTTATTCATGATATAGTTATAAAGTTATAAAGCTTATACACAGCACACAAATTGAAGGCCTCTCTCATTCCTCATTCCTGAACCAGATTTTTCCCACATTTTTTTTGGTTGCCATTTTTATATAGGCTCACCTTTCCATGCTGATCATTGAGTATCAAAGTACATTTTGATTTAATTAAAGTGTTTTGCCAAGTCCTTCCAGAAATTTCTCTGTCTTTTCTACTTCTGCAACAGATGCTGGTTGTATAAGCTGAGATTATTTTTATGGCGCTATTTTTGAAAATACTTACCAGGAGAACACTATAATATGTGATGACTAAATCCTCTATGAAATGATATTTCATCACAGAATAATGAATTTGAGAGTTGGTGGTTACCTTGGTAGCCATCTAGTCCAAATCACATAAGAAAAGAATCTCAAGTATGACATGCCTGACTGATTTCCAAAGAGAGGGAAATGCCGCCTTTCACTGTCCAGTCCACTTTTGGACAGCTCTAACTGTTAGGAAGTCGTCTTTGTTGCCTTTGGATCTATGATGAGCAAGTAAATGGTGCAAGAGACAGAGCGCTGCACTCAGGTCAGGAAGACTTGAGTTTGAATCCAGCCTCAGACTATTAGAAGCTCTGCGGTGCTGAGCAAGCCACGTAACCTCTCTTGTTCTCAGTTTTCTCACTTGTAAAAGCGAATAATGATAACTTCTACTTCACAGGGTTGTTGTGGGGATCAAATGAGATAAAACATGTTAAACACTTTACAAACCTTAAAGTGCTTCTTATAATAAAGATAAAAACCAACTCCACCATTTCCTTTATTTGCTTCTCCAGGCAATGTCTGTTAACTATCCTTCCATTTACCCTTAACTTCCTTCAGCTATTTTTCAAGTAGTGTATCATCAACTTATTGTTTTTAGAGTACAACAGGTAAGTTAATATTACAGGTAGTCTAAAATTATGAAACTTAGTAGCCATCATTCCCAGTTCTACTACTCTGACACCACTGCTGAAGAAACAGCTGGAAACAGCACTAGACTGAGGGCCAGTTTGTCTTTTTAATTGTTTTGTGGCTTTCGTGGATGGATAGAAGCATGTATGAAGTGCCTTCTATGTACCAGGTACTGTGTTAAACTCTGTGTAAATATAATCTCATTTGATCCTCACAGCAACCATGTGAGTTAGGTGCTTCATTATTCCCATTTGAAAGTTGAAGAAACTGAGTCAAACAGAGGTTAAATGACTTGCCTGGAGTCACACAAGCTAATAAGTTGTACTAGGTTGGATTTGAACTTGAGTATTCTTGAATCCAGGCACAGCACTCTTTCTACCATGCCACCTAGCTTCCTCTTGGCCTCATGGTCACATAATTCTTTGTATGTATGTGTGTAAATGTTGTAGACTGTAAGATCTTTGAGGGCAGGGGCTGTTTAATTGTTGTCTCAGTAGCCTTGGTGGCTAGCACAGTGATTGGAGCATAGTAGGTGCTTAATAATTGCTTATTGATTGATTCCATCTCAGTGTACTTTGTTTTATACCTGTTTTGTACATTTAGTTTGCCTTCTTGGGTATTGTTTTTCACAGATGACTCATCATAACATGGAGATAATCCCAGATCTGCTAAGGCAATGCAAAAGAACCCAAGCTAGAAAAGCTTTGAATGGTTGCATCTAGTGGCAGACTACATGATTGCTCTGTAGATAAGTTTGGAGGGCATGCACACTGATTTGAAAACTTTTAACCTTTTTTGTAAATAAAAAGTGATTAATTTTTGTTCACATAAAATCTCAAGGACTATCCACTAAGCTTTGGAGGTAGTAATCTCTATCAATGGAGAGCATGCCCAATTAGATAAAATCATTGACCTTGGAAGTTTTGTATTTATGCAAATATATTTGGTGTCTTCTTCAATTCTCTGAGCAAGTTCATCCCATTCACATTCATAGTTACGATTGCTAACTGTATATTTGATTCCATCCTATTCTCTTATACTTTTCCTTGTCTTTTCCCTCCTGTACTCTCTTTAAAGGCTGTTTTGCTTCTGATTATTGCCTTGCTTAATCTACTTTTTCTTTTATCCCTCCCTTCCCTATACCTCTTTCCCTCCTTCTTCCCTGTTGGGTAAGAGGAATTTCTGTACTCAACTGTGTGTATATGTATTCTTTTCTCCTTTATCAGATTCAGATAAGAGTTCCATTCAAGTGTTACCTGCCCCACCCACCTTGTATAAACTCTTGTTAGTGCCCTCCATTTATGTGAGATGACTTTCTCCTTTCTTCTTCTCTCCTCCCACTTCTCTCAGTGCATTTTTCTTCTTTATCCTTCCATTCTTCTTTTGAAACCATCTGAACATAAAGAATCACACCTATACCCTCTGTCTAATTAGATTCCCTCTAAGAACACTGGTGGTGATGAAGTGCTGACTGAATACATGTATCCTCTCCCCATGTAAGAATATAAACAGCTTAACCTTGTTTAGTCCCTTATGATTTCTTACTTGTGTTACCTTGTAAATGCTTCTCTTGAGTCCCATATTTGTATGTCAAATTTTCACTCAGTTCTGGACTTTCCATCAAGAACGCTTGAAATTGGGGGGCACAGGGCAGCTTGGTGACACAGTGAATAGAGCACCAGCCCTGGAGTGAGGATGACCTGAGTTCAAATCTGGCCTCAGACACTTAACACTTACGAGCTGTGTGACCTTGGGCAAGTCACTTAACTGCAATTGCTTTGCTTTCCCCCCTCCAAAAAAAAAAAAGAAAGTGGGGGTAGGGCAGAGCCAAGATGGCAAAATAAAAGCAAGGATTCACTTGAGCTCTTCCTCAAACTCCTCCAAATATCTGTAAAAAATGACTCTAAAAAAATTCTAGAGCAGCAGAACCCACAATATGGCAGAGTGAAACAAATTTCCAGCCCAAGACAACCTGGAAGTTCAACAGGAAAGGTCTATTGCACTGGGCTGGGAGAGGAGCACACACCAATGCTGGCTACCCCAGCACAGACTGGGACCCCCAGCAAACCTGGAGCAGGTCTCAGAGGACTGAATCACTGATAGCTGTGGTGGTTTCCAGACTTCTTAACCCACAAACTCCAAAGACAACTTAGAAGGCCAGTAGGAAAGGTCTGTTGGGACCTGGGTGAGAGAGGAGTGCCATCCACAGTATTGCGGAAACACAATTAGGATAAGGGTTTGGAATAGGATATTCCTGAGGTGAAGGGAGCTAGGATTAAAACCAAGAATCATCTACCCAGCAAAACTGAGTATAATACTTCAGAGGAAAAAATGGAGTTTCAATGAAATAGAGGACTTTCAAGTATTCTTGATGAAAAGGCCTGAGCTGAAAAGAAAGTTTGGCTTTCAAATACAAGACACAAGAGAAGCATGAAAAGGTAAACAGGAAAGAGAAATCATAAGGGACTTATTCAAGTTGAACTGTTGACATTCCTGCATGGAAAGATGATATTTGTTGCTCATGAGACCTTTCTCAGTGTTAGGATAGTTGGAGGGAACACACACACACACACACACACACAAACATATATATATACACATATATACATATACATGTGTATATATATATATATACATATATATATATATATATATATGGAGAGAGAGAGAGAGAGGGAGAGAGAGAGAGAGAGAGAGAGAGAGCGCACACAGTGAGTTGAATATGAAGGGATGAAAGGATGATATCTAAAAAGTAAGATTAAGGGGTAAGAGAAAGGAATGTACTGGGAGAAGGAGAAAGGGAGAGAAAGAATGAGATAAATTATCTCACATAAAAGAGGCAAGAGAAAGCTTTTATAGTGGAAGGGAAGAAGGGGGAGGTAAGAGGGAATGAGTGAACCTTACTCTCCCTGGATTTGGCTTAAGGAGGGAATAATATACACAATCAACTGGGTATGGAAAGCTATCTTACCCTACAGGAAAGTAGGAAGGAAGGGGATAAGAGCAGGGATGACAGAAGCGTGGGTGGGGGGGGGGCGCAAAAATCTGGAGAGGGGGTAATCAGAAGCAAACACTTTTGAGGAGGGACATAGTCAAAGGAGAGAATAGAATAAATGTGAGATGGGATAGAATGGAGGGAAATATTTTCACAGCATAAATATTATTGAAGTGTTTTGCATGACTGCACATGTATAACCTATATTGAATTGTTGCCTTCTCAGTGAGGGTGGGTGGGGAGAGAGGAAAGGAGAGAATGTGGAACTCAAAGTTTTAGAAATGAATGTTAAAAATTGTTTTTACATGCAACTGAGAAATAAAATATACAGGCAATAGGGTATAGAAATCTATCTTGCCTACAGGAAAATAGGAAGGAAGGGGATAAGAGAAGGGGGGGAGTGATAGATAGGAGGGCAGATTGGAGGAAGGGGTAATAACAATGCATGCCGTCTTGGGGTGGGGAGAGGGGAGAGATGGGGAGAAAATTTGAAACTCAAAATCTTGTGGAAGTGAGTGTTGAAAACTAAAAATAAATTAATAAAAATGCTTGAAAGTTCTCTATTTCACTAAAAATCCATATTTCTCCTATGGGATTTTATTCAATTTTTCTGGATAGGTTATTCTTGGTTGTGAGCCTTTTGGAATATCATATTTCAATCTCTCCATTTTTTCAGGGTGGTAGCTGTTAAATCTTGTAATAACTTGACTGTGGCTTTGAGGTAATTGAATTTCTTCTTTCTAAATGGTTACAGTATTTTTGTCCCATTGACCTGGAAGCTTTGGATTTTGACTATAATATTTTTAGGATTTTTCATTTTGGTATTTCTTTCAGAAGGTGACTAGTGGATTCTTTCAGTTTTGACTTTTCCCTCTGGTTCTAAGATATCTGGGCAGTTCTATTTTATGGTTTCTTGAAATATAACATCTAGGCTCTGTTTTATTGTTGTTTATGATTTTCAATGATTCTTCAATTATCTCTCCTCAGTCTGTTTTCCAGTTGAGTTGTTTATCCTATGAGATATTTCACATTTTCTTCTATTTTTCAGTATTTTGAATTTGATTTATTATTTCTTTCTATCTCCTGGAATCATTAGCTTCTGTCTGACCAATTCTAATTTTCAAGGAGTTGTTTTCTTCAATAAGGCTTTATATCTCTCTTTTTTAACTGAGCTGTTAATTCTTTTGCAATATTTTTCTTCCATAGTTCTAATTTTTTTAATCAAAAAAAAGATTTTGTTAACTCTTTTGGGAATTCTTGTTGGGTTTGTTTCCAATTAGCATTTTCATTTGAAACTTTGCTAGTAGATATTTTCAAATCACTCCCTTCTTCTTTTAGTCTCTTTTTGACTTTGGATTTTATGTTAGTGCTGAATTCTACACATTTCTGGGGTGGGGGAAGGAAGTGGCTTGAACTTCTTTTCTTAAACTTTCCACTGTTTTTCACAGCTCAAGCTGAGAGCTTGCAAGTTTTCAGTGCTCTTTAAGTGATATTATCTGGGGAGAAGTCTATTTACTGTCCTCCTGGTCCAAGGTCTGTAAATTCTTGACCCAAATTTGGAACTGTTGGCTTGTGCATGGTTGAGTTTTAGTAGACTGCTTCTGGACTCAATCACCATTAGCTCACTGGGAGGTTCTGTATGTTCAGAACAACTGACATGCTGGCTTCCCTTTGGTATAAGACTCTTGCCCTAATTATTCCACTGCAGGCTTAGATGCTGGGCTAGAGGCTAGAATTCCTTGCATTTTCACTGGCTCTTCTCCATGCCTGGAATTCTCTCCTTTGTCATCTATCCCTCCTGGCTTCCTTCAAACACCAGCTAAAATCCTGCCTAGTACAGGAAGCCTTTCTTCTACATTAATGTGGTATCCTTAATACTAATGCATTTCCTCTGTTCATCTTCAATTTATCCTATATACATCTTGTTTATATCTTGTTATACTGTTTATATATTTTCTTCCTCATTAGAATGTAACTTCCTCGAGGGCAGATACTTTTCTTTTGCTTTTCTTTGTATCCTTACCTCTTAGCACAGTGCCTAGCATTTAGTAGATGCTTAATACATGCTTGTTGACCTGCTTGACTCACAAGAAAATGAAAGCAAACATTTAGTACACACCTTATATAGGGACAGATGCTGGCTGCAATGTTTCTATATAGCAATCTTCACTCAGAGGTTGGTTTGAGGCTTTATTTTCCTTATCCTAGTAAAGTATAAAGGCAGCCATTATTTACCCAGTGATTCTGGGTCTCTAAGGAGGAAACTTATTAAAATTAGGTTATGTGAGAAGCCCTAGCTGAGTTAAAACCTATAGGAGGATCTCTGTCCCTTTGGAATCCCCCATAGTATTTAATAGAATGCTTTATGTGTGTGACACTCTGACTCCAATTGTTGGTTGCCTTTTGGCTATGAATGAAGCTTCAAACTCCCTTGCCTTCATCTTCAATTTATCCAAAATGTACCCTTTCCTTTTTAATATATTCAAAACCTTTCTTTTCCTTCCCTTCTTTCAAGGTTCCCCCTTGGGTGCTACTTCCTGCCTGAAGTCATCAGCTAGAAAGAGTCTTCTCCCTGTCAATGTCTCATTTTGTTTTACTTGAACTTATCCAATTTTATTTTGTATTATAGTTATCCGAGGAATAGCAGGGTGTAGTAAATAGAGTTCTGTACTTGGAGTCAGGAAAACTTGGGTTCAAAACTGCCTCCGATGCTAATCATTTCAAATCATTGTGCCTCAGGCAAATTTCTGGAACCTTCTTTTTTTTGAGGGGGGAAGTGAAGCAATTGGGGTTAAGTGACTTGCCCAATGTCACACAGCTAGTAAGTGTCAAGTGTCTGAGGCTGGATTTAAATTCAGGTCCTCCTGAGTCCAGGGCTGGTGCTCTATTCACTGGCCACCTAGCTGCCCCCAGGTCATAGTCTGGCTGGAAACTACCCATGCTTGGTGGAGGCAGTCTCCACACCATGAAGTACATATACTATCAAAAGTCTCAGATCCTTCATGTAACTAAAGAGTTTCCTGGGGGCACTTAGAGGTTAAGTGACTTTGTTGTTGTTGTTGTTCAGTCATTTTTAGTCCTGGACAATTCTTCCTGACCCCATTTGGGGTTTTCCTAGCAAAGATACTGGAATGGTTTGCAATTTTCTTCTCCAGCTCATTTTATAGATGAGGAAACTGAGGCAAATAGTGCAAGTGGTTTGCCCAGCGTCACATAGCCAATAAGTGTCTGAGGCCATATTTGAACTCAGAAAGATGACTATTCCTGACTCCAGGCCTGGCACTCTATCCACTGTCCCAACTAGCTTCCCCTTAAGTGAGGGAACTAGGTAGATAGAGTGCCAGGCCTGGAGTCAGGAAGACCTGAGTTCAAATCTAGTCTCAGAAACTTATTGGCTGGGTAAACCTGGGAAAGTCACATAACCTCTGTCTGCCTCATTTTCCTTAATAGCACCTACCTCACAGAATTGTTGTTAGGATCAAATGAGATATTTGTAAAGTGATTAGCACAGTTCCTGGCATATAGTAGGGACTCAATAAATGCTTATTTCTTTTCTTCCTTTCCAGGTTACATAGTCAGTATGTCTTGACTTGTCAGCACTTGAATCCATGACTGCCTGAATTTGAGGCTGGTTTTTTAAATGCAAAGCCAGGCTACCTCTCAGTGCCCTAATAATAAATTTTGAATTGAATTGAATGATCTAGAAAACCTGGGCCAATAAATGACCTTTACTGAAGGCTTTATTATGTGGAACATGAGTTCAAAATTGGGCTTTACTAACTTCTAGGTTGCCATAGAATTTTAGGGCTGAAAGTTATCTAAGACATTAACTAGTTCAACCTTTTTATTTTATAGAATAGCAAAATAAGGTTAGATGACTGGACCCAAGGTTGCATGGATATATAATAGCAGAACCATCTGGTAGTCACTTTATATTTCTGATGATCACTATGTACCATAAACAATGAAAGGCTCAGGAAAATGAGCCCCTGTATTCAACTAAACCTTTGATTTGTTTTTTAAACACTGGTTTTCCCTATCTCACTCAAGTTGGAAATATATGGGCTACTCATGTGATTGGGCAGCTAGGTGGTGCAGTGGATAGAGCACTGGACTTGGAATCAGGAATCATGCATTCAAATCTGGCCTCAGATACTTATCAGCTTTATGACCCTGGATAACTCACTTAATCCTGCTTTCCTCAATTACTCCATCTGTAAAATGAGCTGGGGAAGGAAATGGCAAACCACTCCAGTACCTTTGCCAAGAAAATACCAAATGGGGTCATGAAGAGCCAGACACAAGTGAAAAATGACTGAATGACAAATAACTCATATGATCACCTAGCCCTATTCTGATTGGCATGGGAGCTTGGATGGGCTGTGTTTCTTTTTTTTTTTAACCTGGGCTAATTTTCCCCTTCTTACGTAAAGTGGTGTCTTGTGATTCTCAGAGGTTCAACATATTAATGCTAAACTTAGTATGGACACCTGATCAGCTTAGCCCTTTGTGACTTAGAACTTCAGAGCTCAAGAGATAAGCTGTCCTCAGGGTCCCTGGTAGCAGGGATTATACAGGTATATGCCAGCAGGCCCAGTGCTTTAACTCCTCATAAATGGGCAAAGTAATGAAAATGGGAGAGCTAAGGAGTCCTTGATGATACTGGTGGTATGATGTGGTAGGACTGACCTTTCAGTAACTGCAAAGACTGTTTGCAAAAAACACGGGACTATTTTTTTTAGGAAGACAACTGCAAAATTACCTCTATCTAGTACAACTGGGGGAGAAAATATAAGCCATTGATTTATAACTTCAGTTTTTCAAGTCATCTAGTGTTCAGGTCTGTGTTTTTAAAGTGGAAACAACAGAAAACAGATTGCCGCTACCGTTGTCTTAGCAGGTTATGAAAACAAACACACAAAGCTACGGCTGCCAGATTTTTCAGGGAAACAGGTTTTGAGATTGCTTCTGTGGTGGATCTGTATCTTTTAGAAATACGGCCTGCATTATATGTCGGGGGTTGCTCTAGATCCATGAATTCAGCCAGACTTGCAAAAAGGAGAAGTAATTGCATTACATGTAAAATAATCCAAGTCCTTGCAAAAGCCCTTATTCAGAGCAGCAGGAGATGCGCTTGATAGAGATCTTATCTATTTGAAGAACAGGCATTTTATATGGAAAAATGTGACAGAACATTGATGAGAGAATTGCAGCAGAAAGTTCTTTTGAGAGAGAGAGACAGGGACATAACTTTTTTTTTTCATCTACCAAACCAGCAAGAGGAAAGCAGAGGCTCATGAAAGGGCCCCAGTGATTTTATCTAATAAATAATTAAATCACTTGCATGCTAAACAATGGAAGCCTGAAAGGGTTCTGCTTTTCAAAAACCTCCGTATTGCAAGCCCAAATGGAATGGAAATGATTCACCTGGAAAATGCTGAATAAAGGAGAGAATTATGGAGGTGGCATAACAGGAGCATTCAGGGTTCAAATATTAATGAAGTAACTCGCTTTGGTTGGGAAGAAATTATGTATTCCTCTGCCTGTAAAGATGTATGACTTAAAAGGATTTCACTCTCCAGACTGTCGCAGTAAAGCACATTGCCCCCAAAACACATAGAGTAATTTTTAGCTGGCTTCTCAAGTTTCATCTCCCAGATCTTAGGTTTGGAAGTACAAGCTGGTAGGAAATAAGCAATGTATACTATTATGTATATTATCACATTTGATCCACATAAAGTCGGGTTATGTGGCATGAAGGCCCTGCTATTTCCATTTTATAGCTGGTTCAAAGAAGGCCCAATCACTCACCCAACATCATACAAAGTGAGTGATAGCATTCACCCTTGAGCCTTCAGAGTCCAGCCCCAGTACTCTTTCCATCATACCATAGAACTCCTGCATATCTTGGGGTCATTATAGAACCACGTAGACCCATTTCCCATCATTACTCTGGATGTTGCACCCACATGTTCTGAATTTTCAGGGTCAATCTTTGTTTTGAAAAGTGGGTTTTCAGTAAGGCTTCAATTGTTTCAGAGAAGATGGCTACCATAACTATGGGAGCTCAGGATCGACCTCTGTACCTGAGCCTCTGGGGGATTTTGTTTGGTTTTGCTCCAGATCTGTGATTTCATTGGTATAGGGGTCTCCTAGTGTGGGAATTCATCCACTGAGGCAGATCAGGATCTCTTCCAGGGGTGTTATGAGGCTCAAGTAAGAGAATGAATGTAAAGCCCTTTGTCAACCTTAAAGGACTATATAAATACTAGTTGTTCTTGTCATCATCGTCATCATCATCTTTGTCATCAACAGCAGCAGCAGCCTATGGTTTCCAGGCCTCTAGCAGGGTGACGATTTTGTTTCTTGAGTCTTCTACTGCCCTGCTGAGCTCAACCAATGTTTATGATATACAGTACTATACAGCATCACATAGCATAGAGCTATTTTGTTGTCATTCTGTAGTTTCAGTCTTATTTGACTCTTCATGACCCCATTTGAGGTTTTCTTGGCAAAAATACTGGGATGATTCTTCATTTCCTTCTCCAGCTCATTTGACAGATGAGGAAACTGAGGCAAATAGGTCTAAGCGACTTGCCCAGGGTCATATGGCTAATACGTATTTGAGGCCAAATTGGAACTCATGTCTCCTTGACTCCAGGCCCAGTACTGTATCCACTGGGCCATCTAGCAGCTGTAGTGTAGGCCTGGTAGATATTTAACAACTGGCACTGGGGAAAAAGGTATGTACAAACATTTTTAAATTTAATCTGCATCATTAACACTTTCTTAAGATAATCCCCAGAGCAATAAATCAAGCACTGACTTTTAGGGATTCTGCTTTCTGAAATGTAAATGCTTACGTGAACATTTAACAATCATTGTTTTTCCTTCAATTTACTCTAGTGCACTCCTGAAAACTCTTCCTTACATTGTGATTTTTGCTGACAGGTGACATGACTTGGCCAGGGTCACACATGTCAGAGGTAGGACTTGAACCCAGGTCTTTCTGACTCTAGTGCTAGTCTTCTAGCTGAGAGGTGGCCTTAGAGTCAAGAAGATTTGGGTACCAGTCCTGCTTCTGACATGGGCCACCTCTGTGACTCTGGCCAAGTCCATTCATATCCCTGAGTCTCAGTTTTCTCATCTGTAGAAAAGAGAGAGGCAATGTGACATAGTGGATAGAGAACTGGCTTGGGAGACAAGAATATGGCAGATACCACACTCCTTGGTCCATAGTAAATAATAAATGTCCGTCCGTCCTTCCTTCCTTCCTTCCTCTCTCTCTCTTTCCTTCCTTCCCTTTCTCTTTCCCTCCCTTCCTCTGTTCCTCCTTTCCTCCCTCCCTTCCTTGTTTTCTTACTTCCTCCCTCTCTCCCTTCTTTCTTTTCTTCCTTCCTCCCTCCCTCCTTCCTTCCCTTCCTTTCCTCTTTCCCTTCCTTCCTTCTTTTATTCTTCCTGTTTTTCTTTTCTTCCTTCCTTGTCCTTTCTCTCATATGCACTATGCAACTCTGGGCAAGTCTCTTAATATCTCAAGCAACTCTTTAATACTAGAAATGATAAGGCAAGCATTGATCTCCCAGGTAGAGGGAATTTTCTCTTTGGAACTTTTTACATTTAAAAAAACATGTAAGCCCTTTATACTCAAAATCTCTGGGTCTGGTAAAAAATGGGGTTAATAATACTTGTACTGGCTACCTTAGGGTTGTCAGAAAGGAAGCACTTGGGGAACCTGAAAGGGCTGATTAAATGTGAGCTGTTGCTATGATCTCAAATGGCAATACTATAGCATTACCCTCCAAAGCTGAAATGATAGTCTTCTCCATCACCTCACCTGTGCAGCACTGCTGGCTGTGTTTCCAGAAGTAAGGCCAGGCAGAGATCAGTTGGTTGTCCTATTTCAAGGATGACCTAAAATTGGAGGCAGAATTGGGACTGGAGCCTGGATTCTCAGACATTTGGGAAACAGGCAAGAACCAAGCTGTTTTCCTCAGGAACAAGGGCCCTTGTCATTTGTATTGTTAGAGGATTGTGAGATGGAAATACTAACCTCATTAGTCCTAAGTAAGGGAGAAGGGGGTAAAAATTAGTTAATCGATTAGAAGTTTGTTTTCTAACAGCTGATTATAATTATCCAGATAAGTATGGCTGATTGAAATTATTCACACTTGAAACCGGGAGAGCCAAAGTCTGCTTTTCAAATAGAAATTCAACTGAATGCTTTGTATATTGAAAAATACAATCAATTCAGGAGGGAAGGGATTCTAGTTTTAGCTCCCCGACTAACTACTTGTGCTACCTTAGGCAAGTTATTTAGCTGCTCCGGGCCTCAGTTGCCTCATCTGTAAAATTAAGGAGTTTGCCTAGACAAAAACTAATATCCCTTCTTGTCCAATGATTTTCTGCTTCTATATGGCAAAAACTTAACAAGGCTTTCATTAGGTTTGTAGGACTTGAATTGTGTTAGGGTTTATTTAATTTATACTTGCTGTCAACATTCTTTCTCCCTGGTAGCAAGAAAATATAGAGTCATTTTCAAGTCTGTGGCAATGAAAATATTCACATGAAAAGGTTTGCATCTACCACTTATTTTAAGGTTCAATAAAATTACATGAGAATTTGTGTTTTGTGGAAGATGGTTACAGGGACCACACACCCCAGGTTTTCTAGGCAGGGTCACTCCATTTTAAAGAAAAACGGCCTTTAGTGAGACTTCACACAAAGCAATATCCTTTGTTAGACCACCTATTCTGATTTTAGGTTTGGAAAATATGGTGTCTATATAAATGGGACATGCTTGAGATCAGTGATGAAAACTGACTGACAAAGAGATGTTATTTTGTTCATGTAGAGGATATATTTGTTGACTCTCTTTCCCACATTACTTGAGGCTGAAGGAAAGGGTCATACAGTGAAAAAAATTATCTGTGCTACATTTCCCAAAAAGCCGGGCATGAGCTTGCCATGAGCTGGGCATGGTGATAGCATCATACATAGACTCCTGTTGGGTAAGAATACTCAGAGAGATGTAAAATATTTTGGAAGAATCTTTCTTCCAAAAAAAGGCCCAAAAGAAAATCTGAGCAGGAAAGAAAAGGGCAGAACAAAGATAGCCATATGGAGAGAAAGCAAGCAGCATAGACCTAGTCCCCAACTCCAACATCTCACCTGGACCATGATGGAAGGAAAAATTGCAGCAAAAGGTTTCAATATTAACATGAGGATTCAGACCTGGTGAGACAGCACTCTATGGTCTGACATATGAAGATTGAAGGGGAAGCTAATTAGGCAAATAGCTTCAGACTGTCTCAACATCTTGGTCATAAATTTAATGTAATACTATCCCTCTCCCACTGTGTTGGGGACATGGAGGGATTAAGTTGAATGTTGACTAGTATTTCCCCAGAGGCACGATCATTTGTATGTGGGTGCTGGGAATGTTTATTAACTGATTTAATTTATTGTTACTTATTTTATTATTTTGTTTTTATTAAATGGAATTTGCTTTTGGATTCATGTATCAGTTGGTATGGTCTAGCATAGGGACGTATTGGTCAGAGCTTCTGCTATAGTTTTACATGCATGGCAACCCAAACTGAACCCTGAACTTTGGGGTGCAACACATCTAAAATCTTAAAAAAGGCCTTCCTCTTTATTGCCTGCCTCCTAGGCTAGTCAATGTCTTATCACTTGAGAGAGCAGATTTTGGGTCCCTGGATTTTCATGAGTACACTGGAAGAACTATCCAGTATTTTCTTGCAGAATGGAATTGGAGTTTATGATTGAACAATATAGGGAAAATCATCAGTCATACACTATATGAATCTTCTCTTAATTTTGTCACATTGACTTTCTGCAAATTAAAGATTCATTTGGGTTAATAAGACTCTGATTTTTAGATTGCAAATACTCCAGGGAAGTCATTCTCATACCTTTAGCTGAATTAGTTGAAACAGGTTTGCCTTTTTTCAACTCTCTGGGGGCAGAAAATTGAGGCAAAGGGATTTTCAGTGCATTTGGGGTAGAGGAAAAAAAGACCCCATATTGCAGGAGCATAGAGAACTATGGGGCAGTGTAGGCTGAAGTGTGCATGTGTGGCGTGCTTTGGCCAGCTGGAGGGCAGCACGAGGACAATTATGAAGCAGGAAAGATCACAGAAAGGGAGGCAGAAAAGAGCCAAAGACAAAATTTAAAATGTTATCTTGGGTAGGCTGTATTAGCCTAAAAGTCAATGCATTTTTTTAAAAAGTCCTGTCTCTCCCAGCTCTTTTCACTGGATGTCTGGTGCACAAGAAATTCAGGCCCCAAAATTACAGAGCTGACTATGTAACTAGGAGTTTAAGGAAAGAGCAAGGGAATTACATCCAAAAAAGTGAATTTTAAATATACTCAACTAGAGAGAAAGCATTCTAAAATGAAGGACTCATTTATTCAGGCAAGGATTTCATATTAATGCAGAAAGACAACTACATTCCCAATAGGTTTAAAGCTACTGACAAGAAATAATCACAGTTCTTTCTTGTTTTCTTTTTTCACGGGGATTTTGAAACACAGGAAAAAAGGCAATTAGAATCTACTTACACCTAGTTTAGTTTGACTGCTCTTCCAAACTGGATGTGGGTCATAGTTGCTTAGGGACATTCATGCTAGATCACACACTCTTCCCACTGCTGTTGACATAGGTAGATGAAGCTGTATTTTATAGGAGCAGTTGAAAACCTCCTAGTCAGGCATTTCAATTAAAGAAAAGGTGACTGACTTACAGGGAACTGGGAGATATGAAAGGATTGTGCTCTTTGCCAAGGAGAATATTTATGAACGGCATCTGCACAGAAATAGAAAGGACCCTTTAAAAAATCCTAAATAAGAGCTAGGGATCATTGAGTCCCTTCCAAAGCAAATATGTGACTGCTCCCACTAAGCCATAATGGCTCATTTATTCAGAGATTACAAGATCCCAAGGGCTGAAAAGGAATTTACCAATAATCTGGTCATCTTTTCTAACCCTCTTATTTTACACGTGAGGGAATGCAGAAGTTTAATTGGGATAAAATTCTCTATGAAATTGAGGTCCTCAAAGATTTCTTGTCTTGATTGATGTATAAAACACAGCAGGGGTAGGGTGGTTTGGGATAAAGTAGAGGGGAAACCCTGTGCTTGTCAGAGGCTTAAACATGAAGAGGAAGAAGTCAAGCAGTATAGGAAGAGTGCTGGACCTAGAGTTAGGAGGGCCTAAATTCAAATACAACCTTAGACACTAATTACAGACATACCACTGAGATGCAGTGTGCTCAGTTCCAGACCACCACAATAAGCTGCCTATGGCAATAAAGCAAGTTGGTTTCCTAGTGCATGTAAAAATCATGTTTACACTATACTGTCATCTATTAAATGTGCAATAGTATTATGCCTAAAAGAAAAAAAACAATGTACATGCCTTAATTTAAAAATATTGTTAAAATTTTAACCATCATCTGAGCCTTCAGCAAGTCATAATCTTTTTTGCTGGTGGCAGGTCTTGCCTTGATGTTGATGGCTGCTGGCTGGTCAGGGTGGTGGTTGCTGAAGATTGAGGTTGCGATTTCTTAAAATAAAGCGACAATGAAGTTTGCCTCATAAATTGGCTCTTCCTTTCACTGCCTCTGGAGGGTTATTAATTAGCTTAATTTCATTATTGTTGTGTTTTAGGGAATAAGGAGGCCCAAGGAGAGGAAGAGAGATGGGGAATAGCCAGTTGGTGGAACAGTCAGAACACATACAACATTTATCTATTAAGTTTGCCTTCTTATATGGGCCCAGTTCACGGTGCCTCCCAAACAATTACAAAAGTAACATCAGAGATCACTGATCACAGATCACCATAACAGATATAACAATAATGAAAAAATTTGAAATATTATGAGAATTACTAAATTGTGACACAGAGACATAATGGGAGCACATGTAGTTGGAAAAATGGCACCAATAGACTTGCTTGACACAGGGTTGCCACAAACCTTCCATTTGTAAAAAATGCAATATTTTTGAAGCATAATAAAATGAGGTGCAATAACACAAGGTATTCCTGTATCTGTATGACCCCGGGCAAGTCACTTTATCACTGTTTTCCTCAGTTTTCTCATCTGTAAAATGAAGATAATAGCACCTACCTCCCAGGGTTGTTGTGAGAATAAAATGAAATAATATTTGTGAAGTGCTTTGTAAACCTTAAATACTACATAAATGCTAGCTATTATATTGTTATTATTAATTCTAAATTCCCAGAAAGATATTATCAAAAAATATAAAAATAGTTAGAAACGCAGAAAACTTGTGGATGGGTCATGTTCAAGTAACTATTTGGTCAGTAAGGTTTTGTTTATTTGATTTTCATTCATTCATTTTACAAGTTCACATGTTCTTTCCTAGGCCGTAAGCTTTTCGAAGTCAGAAACTAGTTTCTTCATCTTTGTATCTCCTACAGAACCTTGTAAGACAGTGGATTATGAATAAATAGGGTCATAGGATCATAATATTATAAGTTCTCTCCACCACTTCTTTTATTTTCCCTGCTTCCTCCAATTCAGAGTTGAAAGCACCTCTTTTACAATGTGTTTAACACACATTTCACATGGGGGCCTCTGTTTAGATCTCTTGACATTGTGTAGCTAACAACGGAGCATTTGAGCAATCCATCGGGTATCTCCTTGCTCTCACAACATGAATAATCCACTTTCTTTTCCAGTCATACATGCCTCTGATCAGCTGCTTCTCCTGTGCAATGCTTCACTGCTAATATGTTGTAGCAGACTCATGACCATCACGTGCTTCTCTATTGCCTTTTGTATTGTCTTAAACAATTATTTCTTTAGTCAGCCAGTCAACTAGCATTTATTAAGTGCCTACTATGTGACAGACACTAGGCTAAGTTCTAGGCAAACAAACAAAAGATAGTCCTTGCTCTCAAGGAGCTCACAGTATGATGGGCTTCTTTATAGAGTCAGCGGTCTTAGGAGTTACAGCAGGGTTGAAGACTTGTACAACCCACACCTAAACAGGAAGTCCTCTGTAACACACCAAAACTGTCTTTGTCTAATGATGTCCAGGGAAGGGAAACCCACTATTTTCCAAGGTTGCCTGCCCATTTCTACTTTGAACTGCTTCAATTGTTGGGATTTTTTCTATATGTTAAGCATAAATACCCTAGCATGTTATATTACATCACAACATTCTCTTTCTTGCTCCTCGTGCAAAGTGTGTAGAAAGAATTGTTTTTTTAGAGAACATTTGCTCTGCATTCTGAAGAAATGTGAACCTTTCCTCCCAAATAGTCAATCATTTCTCAGACTAACATGACAAAGAAGGAGACAAACAACACAGGAATGAGGAGAAATCAAGCCTTGTTTTATATGTGCCATTTTTAATCAGCTCTTTTTTTCCTTTGACCCATCAGCTTCCAACGTCTTACATCTTTCTCTCTCTTTGACTTTTGAATTCTCAGCCGAATTATTCTTCTGACTTTAGATGACTTAAAGGGATTACTTATAGTTAAAAGGAAAAAAGAGAAGTAATACTCCCAAATGGCTATCTGGTTGATTTAAATAATTCTAGTAACATTTTCAGATTTCATAGAGTTAGTAAAATTAAAAGCACCAACGAACCTAAGTGGTTTGTTGAAGAAGAAATAAAAGAGTGGGTCATTTGTAATGTTAAAGGTGTTAATCCACAGCAGATCAGAGGATGAACTTCCATCCAGGTGGAAATGTCTGCTTCAATTTCAAATTTAAATTCAACACGCATTATTAGCAACAAAGCATCGTAAAAATCTTATCACAAATGTATGACCAGAAATAAATATATGGATTGAATGGTCCATAGCAAGATGGAGGGATACCTAATGGACAGCGCATGTGCTCTGCTGGCATTTTTATGATGTCAAAAGTATGGTAGGAAGGCCCCTAGACCATGCATCCAAGGACATGGATGAAAATCCCAAGCGTAGACAGATAGGCATAGATAAATTATAATCTTCACAGTTAGAACAAGAAACTACATTGAGAATTCATAGGGCCATTGGAGTACTGGTGTACTGAAGTTGGCGTTTATATAGAGGTTTAATATTTTTACATGTATGATCTCCCTTGAATCTCACTATAACACTGTAGGGTAGTTCTATATGTCCTCTCCCCATTTTATAGATGAGGAAACTGATACTCAAAGAGGTTTTGATTTGTCCAGAGTCATATAAATAATATCAGTGTAATTATTACAGGCAAGATTTTAATTCAGGCCTTCCTGTTTAGAGAGCTAGTCATTGCAAGGTGGGGTGGTTGGAGAGGGAGGGAAGGGAGTTCTAATACATACATTGATAACTGATACACAACAATAATACAAGAAAAATGCCATTATATGTACCATTATACATATATATATAAAGGTATACCATTATAAAATTATCTACATTATAATAATGAGAATATAGCCTTCGAAGAATGCAAACCACCTTAAAATTATATTGGCTGTCCTGTCAATACATTTTTTAAATGCTCACATACATTTTCTGTGGATTTTAATGTTATTACTTGAGCCTTTTCCCTTCACAATTAATCACAAAGGATTATGCCTAGACATGCCTTTACCTATTAAAGAGAACCAGAAAAATTTCCAGGTACATTATAGAGAGTAATTCCAAATTTTGTAGATAAGAATGTGAAAACTCTTTAAAAGCACACAATAGAAATGTTTAAGAAGAGGATTTAAAAGGGTAGATTCGATGAACCACCTTCTTTTTAAAAACTGGGCAATGATTTCTTTTCCTGTAAAATAAACTCTTCCTCACAGAACTGTAGAATGGAATAGCTATCAATTCTTATAGTCCAACAGAAACAAAAACAAAAAAGGAGTAATAAACCTCTTAAGGATTGTAATTCAATTCAGCATATATTTA
Organism: Trichosurus vulpecula; assembly: GCF_011100635.1. Classification (NCBI taxonomy): domain Eukaryota; kingdom Metazoa; phylum Chordata; class Mammalia; order Diprotodontia; family Phalangeridae; genus Trichosurus; species Trichosurus vulpecula. The sequence goes on along the minus strand of NC_050574.1, from coordinate 144,755,926 downwards.
TCAAATGACTCCTATATGTAAAGTTTGGGGCTAGGTCAAGGGTTCTTAACCCAGGGTCTTAAAGGTGTCTGTGAATAAATTTTAGGGCATGTAATACTCTTTTTAAAAAGGCAGCAACAATATATCTTTATTTTGACACAATTGGTTTCCTTTGTAATCCTATATATTTTATTTAGTACATTTCAAATATTATTCTGGGGAGACCATAGGCTTCAACAGACTGCTCACAAAGCCCAGGAGTGCCCTCCCTGCCAGAAAAGGTTAACCCTCCTCTAGGTAGTGCAGACACAACAACAGATATTACTATAGACCTTACTCTCTAATTCAAGAAATTTCAGTAGGCATTGATTAAGTACTTACTCGGTAGCTAGGTGGCACAGTGGATAGAATGCCAGGCCTGGAGTTAGGAAGACTCATCTTCCTGGGTTCAAATCTGGCCTCAGGACACTAGTTGTGTGACCCTGGGCAAATCATTTAACCCTGTTTGCCCCAGTTCCTCATTTGTAAAATGAGTTGGAGAAAGAAATAGCAAACCACTCCAGTATCTTTGCCAAGAAAACCCCGAGTGGGAACATGAAGAGTTGGATATGGCTCAACAACAACAAGAAGAACCCACTATGTGTAAGACATTGCAATAGAAGCTAAAGATACAAAAATGGAAGAGAGTTGAAACTCCAAGAGCGGATATAGTAGTTGTCTTTAAGTACTTCAAAGTTGTCATGTGGAAGCTGTAAGTTTTCAGAAATTGAGAGATATGTATTTCACATGAAATTAAATATTTGTGCTGCTTTCCCCCCTCTAATATAATAAACAGGCATACCAAAAAGAGAAAAAAAGAAGAAAAGAACACAGATTAGACTTGTTTTGTTTGGCCCCAAAGGATGGAACTAGAAGAAAGAGATGGAAGTTGCAAAGGGGCAGATTTAGACTTGACATCAGGGGAAGCTTCCTAGCATCTAGAGCTGTCAAAAAGTAGAATGGGTTACCTTGGCAAGTAATGGGTTTCCCCTCAATGGAAACTTTCAAGCAGAGGCTGGATGATTACATGTACATGTTTTGTAGAGGGGATTTTTTTCCCTGTAGGGTACAAGTTGGTACAGATAATTCTTGAGCTCCCTTACAATTCTTAGATTCTGTGACTCTGTGATTCAGAAACAGGGCCCAGGGGTTGGGGAGAAAAGACATCTGATATTAAGAATATAAGAAGAAAAATTAAATACGTATAAAAGAGAAGTCCAGGTAAAGTGCTATGAAAAATTGGAGAAATGAGAGATTAAATTACATGAATAATTCACATCTATATAGTTCTTTAATATTTGATAAAAAGGAATTTTGACAACTAGTGTCTCTGATAAAAGCCTCATTTCTAAAATATATAGAGAATTGAGTCAAATTTACAAGAATACAAGTCATTCCCCAATTGAAATTAAAGCTATCTATAGTCATAGAAAAAATGCTCTAAATCACTATTGGTTAGAGAGATGCAAATCAAAACAACTCTGAGGTACCACATCCCACCTATCTGATTGGCTAACATAACAAAACAGGAAAATGATAAATGTTGGAGAAGATGTGGGAAAGTGGGAACACTGATTCATTGTTGGTGCAACTGTGAACTGATCCAACCATTCTGGAGAGCAGTTTGGAACTATGCCCAAAGGGCTATAAAAATGTGCATACCCTTTGACCTAGCAATACAACTTCTAGGGCTGTCTCCCAAAGAGATCATAAAAATGGGAAAAGGACCCATATGTACAAAATTATTTATAGCAACTCTTTTTGTGGTGGCCAAGAACTGGAAATTGAGGGGATGCCCATCAATTGAGGAATGGCTGAACAAGTTGTGGCATATGAATGTAATGGAATACTATCATGCTATAAGAAATGATCAACAGGCAGACTTGAGAAAAACCTGAAAAGACTTATGTGAACTGATGCTGAGTGAAGTGAGCAGAACCAGGAGAACACTGTACACAGTAACAGTCAAAGAGTACGAAGACTGATTATGATAGACTTAGCCCTTTTCTGCAATGCAAGGACCTAAAATTTTTCCAAAGTACTCATGATGGAAAATGCCATCCACATCCAGAAAAAGAACTATGGAGTTGGAAAGCAGAGTGAAGCAGACTATTTTCTCTTTTATTTTGTTTTGTTTCTCATGGTTTCTCCCATTCGTTATAATTCTTCTATGCAACATGACTAATGTGCAAATGTGTTTAATAGGAATGTATGTGTAGAGCCCATATCAGATAACATGCTGTCTTGGGAAGAGAAGGGGAGAAAATTTAAAACTTATGGAAGTGAATGTCAAAAACTGAAAATAAATAAATTAATTAAAAAAGAAAGCTACTCATCTCACAGAGAGGTGATGGATTCAAGATACAGATTGAGACCCACATATTTGGACATGGCCAATGCAGAAATTCATTTTGCTGGATAAATGCATTTATTGCAAAATAAACCCAAAACAAATGTTAAAAATTGTCTTTACATGTAACTGGAGAAATAGAGTACTAAGTATGTTTTTTTTTAAAGATTTGATAAAATGCTTTCTCAGAGCACTAGTACATAGGTAGTTGGGTCAATTATGTAGGACAGTGATATATAATAGAAGGCTACCCTTTTGGACTGCACTGGTACCCACTTCATCATAGGTGATTTAGAGGAAGTCCCCTTACACTACAGGTGTAGACATGGACAAGAGTGGTACAAGATGAAAAGGTTGCCTTCCCCATTAGAGGGAGTAGACATATTAGTGAAATAACAAGTCTCATCAAGTATTGAAGCATCTCATGCTTGTTTATGGCAACCTTTGTGATTAATTACAAACAAACCACACTGTGTAGAACTTGTGTGGGAAATCCTGCTCTGATTTTGATTACTGGGGTGGCATTGTGACATTTTTAAAAAATTAACTTTTATTTGTAGATTTTGTTTTCATTTCATCTATATTTCCCATTGTAATCCTTACCACTGACCTTCCCATGCCATATGCCAATGAATAAAATGAAGAAAAAGCCCAGTTTTTCAAAGCTAACCAACACATTGATGTCTGATATCATATAAGAAATGTTCCACCTTCATCATGCCCAAACTGTGCAGAGAAGTGGAAGAGGTGCTTTCTCATATCTTTTTTGGGTCCAAGCATGGTCATTATAATTTTGCAGTCTATGACTTACTTAAATGATTATGACTATCTTCTGTTTGTAATATGAATTGCAAATCTGATTAAGTGTCATGGTATATACCTATGATTCCAGCTACTGGGAGACTGAGGCTGGTGGAATAGTTAAGCTCAGGAGTTCTGGGCTGCAAGAGGGCTGAAGTCAGTCTAGTGCCCACACCAAGTCCGGCTGATGCACTTCCAGCTTGAGGGAAAGAACTAAACTCAAAAAAAAACAAAAACAAAAACAAACCTTATATTCTATTTTTAGTAGCAAAAGTCCAATTAGACAAAAATAAAGAGAATGACTAAAGAATCCTTGATATAGTCTGTGACACCCAAGGAATCCTACCAACCACTGTGTTCATCTTCATCATGTCTACTAATGATTAATATATTCGTGAAGAGTCTGGCCTCGGCAGACCTCAGATTGCTGTATTTGTCAGATACTCTCTCTGTCCATCTGAGGGAGAAACAATGCTGGTCCACTCCAAATCAGCCTGAAATTCTGAGCTGAGCCAATTTCCAGGTTAGGAATTATGCATAAGACTTCACAAGAACAGAAAAAATATGAGTCTTAAATGTGATGATAAAACAAAGTACATTGTGAGTGTGTGTGTGTGTGTGTGTGTTGTTTGCAAGAATGGTTTGTACTCTAATGATAAATCCCATAATTAGAGATATATATGGCTCTGTTTCTATTCCTTAAAGTCCACCAAATGAATAACAGATAATTTTTAAAATGGAACTTCTTAGAAAAATAATCAATTTACCCCAAAAATGTATTTTAAAAAATTCTATTTTATTTCAGAGGTTCTCAAAATGTAATCCAGGGACCCCTTGGGACCTCCAAGATCTTTTCAGGGGATCTGCATGGTCAAAACTATTTTCTTAATACTAATTAATACTTAATATTGAGAGAAATGAGTATTAACAAACAATATCTTGGCGAAATACAGAGCTTTCCCCTCTTCAAAATTCCATATTTAAAAAAGTTCATTTTCTTGAAGGACATTACTGATAATGAGACTGAATTAACTCTCCTCAGTCTTGGTCAAACCCCACCCAACCTTACAAGGAATTTAATCTAAGGTGGAAAAAACCCATTGTGTTCTGCTCAGGCTTGTGTGGAGCATACATGCTTTGAATAGACAGCCCAAAGCTGTGGGTGGTCTGAGTACTAGATGGTTTCTCTGTCCAGGGGTGACATTATGTCACTTTCAGGCCCTCACTGAACACCTGCTCTTTCAAAGGGTATATAATGTGACCCCACCATCATGAGTGTCATTGGTCTAAGAGAGGCAGCCAAATTACCATCCTATTATTAATTACTTGCCGGCCTTATTAATCAGATGATTAAGTTACCAAGAAATGGTGTCTCTCAAATGTTTTTCCTTGTCACATACTTAATTTCTAATATGGTAAATATACGTACATATATATTTATTTTTACTTAAATAATTATGTATGTAATAACACATATGAACAAAAACTGGGACATCTTTAAGACTTTTTAGAGCATAAGGAGTCCTGAGACCAAAACATTTTAGAATTGCTTTTCTATTTTAATTTTTTGGGAAGGTCTAGATCTCTGATTTCATCAGTGTGGGAAACTCTCAGTGTTGGACCTCCCTCCATTGATGAAGCTTGCCTATGTGTTTGGAATTTATAGAGTTGTCTTAGACATTGAGACTTTAAGTAATTTGTTGTGGATGCCTACTGATATGTGACAAAGGCAGGTTTTGAAAACAAATTTTGCTACCTCCATCTGCCGGGCTATCTCTCTTTTTTGAATAATTATGGATAATAAAACTTTCCAGTCTTGTCTTTTCCTTTTACTATTAATATATCTTGAAATGTAGAAGAATCAAATGAGGCCCAAAAACATCGTTTACATTTTTATTAATCATTTTATATAACTGACATTTCCACTAAGAGGAAAAATTGTTTTTTATTGTTATTTCAGAAATGAAACCTTGACGCATACTCCTCTTGGACACATTCATTCATAAATACCTCCATTTATGAAGCCACAAAGGAATTCCCTGTAGAACCACAGAAAAATATTCTAAATGTAAATGTAAGAATATTATTTGAAACAGCATCATGAAATAACAATGTAATGTATCTGGATTATTGTAGTTCTTATAGTACAAGGCCTCAGCCTGGGGGAGCAATCTTTGGAGGTGTAATTGCCCTTAAGGTTTTATAGACTATTTTACAAAGATTACCAAATATCAGGTTTTTACCCAAAAATGGCATCACATTGAACAATTTTGCTTATCCTATTAATGGTTTCTATATTTTCACTAAATGGATAAGACTTGAGATTTAATGATGTTCAGTTTTCAGAATATTTCTTGAGAGGAAACTGACTCACTCAAGAAATAATGCTATTATTTAAAAAAAGAAGAAAGAACTGAGACAGTGACTCAAAAATAAGTAGTGCCAATGCTTTTTGTTGGTTCATCTGACTTTTGTCCTATCTGATTCAATATTTTGACTACTGGCTTAGATTAAAGCATGGATATCTTGCATTTCATTTGAATGTAGCCTGTTGCCTCATAGTCCTCGTTGCACTGGATGATATTAGAGTAATCAACATACATGTTTAATCTATGACTTTAATCAGGGCAATGGCTATGTCTTATTCTTCTGCCACAAACACAAAGCATTACATATCATTGGTGCTCACTAAATCTTTGTTGAGTTGAATTGTCATTCATTCAATGTCAAAATAAACAGAAATCCCCAAGCATAATCTTCTTTCCTCCCTCCCTCCCTATGTCCTTCCCTCCCTTCTTCCTTTCTTCCCTTCTTCCTTCCCTCCTTCCTTCCTTTCTTCCTTCCTTTCCTTCCTTCCTTCCTTCCTTCCCTTCTTCCTTCCTTCCTTCCTGCCTTCCTTTCCTTCCTTCTCTTCCTTTCCTTCCTTTTTCTTTCCTTTCCTTCTTTCTTTCTTCCTTTCTTCTTCTTCTTTTCTCTTCTTTTTCCTTCCTCCTTCCTTCCTTCCTTCCTTCTTTCTTTCTTCTTCTTTACTTTCTTCTTTTTCTTCTTCTTCTTTCTTTCTTTCCTTTCTTTTCCGTCCTATCCTTTCCTTCCTTCCTTTCCTTCCTCATTCCTTCCTTCCTTCCTCTTGCCTTTCTCTTCTCTGTCCTTTCCTCCCTACTTCCTTCCTTCCTTCCTTCCTTCCTTCCTTCTTCCTTCTTCCTTCCCTTCTTTCTTTCTTTTTCTCTTTCTCCAGATAAGGGAAAAGTCTGTTAGTGGAAAAGGAAAAGAATGAAATTGTGTTGTAACTTCCAGTAGTCTTATCTAGTAGCATTATGAGAATTTACCCAAGTTAAGTCTTTTACACCTGCCTCCTGAATTTACTCTTGAGGACATCTAATTCATTCATAGAGAAGAAATACTAGTAAGTCATTGTGCAAATATAATATAGATCTCTATCAATGGTTAGAAATTTATTTTTCTATTGATAGAAATAGATATGGAGATATGCTCCGTGTTAGAAGATAACAACTACATAGGAGGTAGTCTCCTGTTATAAGAACGAAACATCTAGAGGAATGCTTTTATGCCATTCCCAGTTGATAAATTGTCAACAGGTATGAATGGGCAGTTTTCAGGTAAAATAATCAAAGCTATCTACAGTCATATGAAAAAAGATCTAAATCACTATTGATTAGGGAAATACAAATTAAAACACCTCTGTAGTACCACCCCACAACTATCAGATTGGCTAATATGATAGAAAAGGAAAATGAGAAGTAATTGAAGGGATATAGGAAAATTGAGACACTAATGCACTGTTGGTGGGGTTGTGAACTGATTCAACCATCCTGGAGAAGAACTTGGAACTATGCCCAAAGGACCAAGCAATACCACTACTAGGTCCGTACCCCAAAGAGATAAAAAAAGGAAAAGAACCAATTTGTACAAAAATACTTATAGTAGTTCTTTTAGTGGTGGCAAAGAACTGGAAATTGAGGAGATGCCTATCAATTGGGAAATGAGTGGACAAGTCATGTTATATGTTTGTGATGGAATACTATTGTGCTATAAAAAATGATGAGCAGGATGCTCTCAGAAAAACCTAGACTTACATGAACTGATGCAAAATGAAATGAACAAAACCAGGAGAATATTGTACACAGCAACAGCAATATTACAATGACCAACTATAAATAACTTAGCTATTCTCAGCAATACAAGAATCCAAGACAATTCTGAAGGACTTAGGATGAAAAATGCATCCATCTCAGAGAAAGAACTGTTGGAGTCTGATATAGATGAAAGCATGCTTTTTTTAAAAAAAAAACCCTTTTTTTCTAGTTTTTTCTGTCTATTTTCTTTCACAGCATAGCCGATATTCAATATCAAACATGTATAACATATCAAATTGCTTTCCTTCTAAATGAGGAGGGAGGGAGGGAGAGAATTTAGAATTCAATATTTAAAAAAAATGAATGTTAAAATTATTTTTATGTGTAATTGGGGGAACAAAATATTAAATACATTTAAAAAAAGGAATAGTTATGTGTAACTATAAGTAGGGTGGCGGTGAATTGGGGGGATAAGGAGTCCCTCAATCTATAAATTCCAGATATCTCTATCTATATCAAATATAGACATCCATCAATTATAGACATCCATAGATATCAGGAGGAGGGAAGTATAGAGAAGCAAAGGACTCCAAAATGGAATTCAAGTAGTATATCTGGAAAACAGATCCCCCAGCCAATTTTCCCAAGTTGGCTCACATCTGCCTCCAAGGGTCTTATCTTCTCTGGTCTAGCAGATTTAAAAATTTGTTTTGTTTCAAATCTATCTCTGGTTGGGTTTTACGTCAGTTCTATTTCTGATTATATTGTCTCTGGTAAGCCAGTTGTGAGCTGGCTAATGAATATAATCATTGAGTAACAGAAAAGGAATTTGTGATCTTGGAGTTTGCCACTCATGTTAGACAAGATACACCTATTGCCTATTCCCTAGGCATATGAGTTTGGAAGGCTTTACTGCAGGTCAGGTACGAAGAGTCCATTAGAATTTCTGGGATGAAGATGTCTTTGGATTTGTGCAGCACACATTTCCTTTGTGCTACTGTGATTCTGCTTTGCTCATAGAGTACATCGCCTTCTTTGGTAAGGGTGCACCATGCTGGGCAGTCTTGTGCCAGTATCTCTCGTGTCTCACAACTGATAGTAAAGTTCTTCAGAGAGACCTTAAAAATGTCCTTGTACCACTTCTGATTACCATGTGAACGTTGATAGCAAAAAAGAAAGAAGGGGAGAAAGAAAAAAGAAAGAAAGAAAAGGAAAGAAAGGATTCTGAAGCTGACCAGCAGCTTCGGGTGCTCTGTAGAGAAATGACACAAGTCGGGAGGAGTCTGAATCAGAACTCAACTTTATTCAAGCAAGCAACAGACTTTTCTACTGTTTCTTAACCATTACCTAATGCATTGCCTTGTTACTTTACTGGGACATCTTTGATACTTTACTGGGACATCTTGCCTCGTGTCTCACGTAGCCCATGTAGCTCCGATATGTAGATGCTGACTATATTGCAACATTCCTGATCATTCCCATGCAGATACCCATACTGAAACACTTCTGTTCTTTCCCATGCGGATTACAGCCATGAGGGTGGTTCTGGACCCATGACCTCTTATCTTGTATGGTCTTGCCTTGCATAGGCCTAGGAAGCTTACCAAGATATAGTTGGATTTCCACATGCCATTCTGCATGTCCTCAAGGGTATCTAGAACAGGCTCAGGCTTAAAGGAAAACCTGTCTTTTACCTCTCTCACCACGGACCATCTCAGAGCTAGCCCCCTACAGGGTTCAATCTTAGATTGCATTAAGAGGTAGAGAGTATCTAGAATGCGAGATGTGATAGGAGCCCTGCGCTATTTTTTCCCAGGCTACTTGGAGATTATTACATGCAGTTTTCGTTGCTACGTTATATTTGTTATCTTAAAAAATATGTCATATTTTATTGATACATCTTTTTTTCATGCAAAAATCAGTTTCCCCAAACCTCTCACCTTTTTTTGGTGGGTGGGGAGAAAGGGGCGGGCAGGCAGGCAGTAATGGGCTCTTATAGCCAAAAATGTTTCTACATTTTAGGAAGGACAAACTCTAGTTTGCCTATAGGATAGTAACCAGGATAGTGAGATGAAGGAAGAGCATGACAATCAAGGATTAGTTGAAGGAACTTTAACATCTTGCCTGGAGAAGACATGGGTGGGGGGGGGGCGCGGATGAAGGTTTGGAGCACAGAGATGGGGATGATATGACAACTATTTTTTAATTGTCCAAAGGACTTGTCATGTGGCAAACTCATTCTGCTTGCAGCAGTAAGTCTAAAGGGTGGAAGCTGCAGAGAGGCATATTTTAGCTTGATATAAAGAAAACAAACAATAATTTTAGGAATTGGACTATCTCAGAAAGTAATGAATTGCTCATTCCTGGAGGTTTTCAGATTGAGGCTGAATGACCTCTGGTGGGAAATTTGTAAAAGGGATTCCTTTTCCAGTATAAGTTGGATGAGATCGCCTTTGAGGTCCTATCCAAGTCTGCTACACTGAAACGTTAGTATGTCCCAGGTGTAGGTGGCCACTGTGGATTAAGCTAGAGCTGGACTGAGATGGCAACAGGGACTCAGGAGATAGCTGAACTCATGATGAGCAGACAATAAACAGAATGAATATTTGAAACTGTAAAACCTAAGAACAAGAATCCAAAGGGTTTCTTTACTTTGCTTTTGAGGTGAACTTTCTATAGAACGGTAGTGAAATTTCCCTTGTCCTTTGTTCTCCCTTTTTTTCTACTAGTGGGATTTAGTCCTCCTCTCCCTACTCCCCACCCCCAATCCCTTCACTTTCTGTTTCCAGAATGAGAATAAACTAAGAGGACATCTCCTGCCTATATCAGGAACAGAGAAGACAAGGAAGGGGTGCACTCCGTTCCTATGCATAAAGAGGTTTTGGGAGATATTTTAACATCCTGATCCACTGCTGTCTGAATCAGTGCCTCATTTAGTTCTAGAAATGAGAAGGGCGTTTTATGTGTATTTAATGTACCCATTCCTCAGTCTCGTCAGATCTGATCTGGTCTGGTAAATCTGACTACCACCATTCACTTCCTAGCCTTCTCTATAACATGTTGCCCTCTAGCCTCCACCTACGTGAGGAACTGAATATCCCACTCTGGGACCCTGGGCTGTGATTGATCAGCCTGTCACCCTATCTTGATCAGTCTCAGGTGTACCATACCAGGCTTGCCACCTTAGTGTCCTTTCACTCTCTTTTCCAACTCTTGCTCTGAGAAAAGTAAACAAATTAACATTGCAATTCCTAATAAGGACGTGTGGGATCAATTACCATGTGACTTCCATCACTATTCTCTCTTTGACTTCTCCCTCCTAAATACTCTTCTCTGGCCACAATTACTCATACATGCTGTCTTTCCCTAACAAAATCTAATCTCCTTGAGGCAGAGACTGCCTTATTTACTTGTATTTCTATCTCTAGCACTAATACAGTTCCTGAAACATAAGTGCTTAATTAATGCATTTGAAATTTGGTAACCTGGCACTGAAGCAAGCTTACTCACAGACCTACAATTACACAGGCTATCCTGTGTGGGGCACTGGAGTAATACTTGGTTATTGGATAGTTTTCTTAGCATAGTAAAATTAATATGAATTCTAAGGTCTCTCTCAACTCTGAAATTCTCTGATTAACAAAAATATACTCTGTAATATGGAATTATGCAGTAAAAAAGCAACTTACTTTCCCAATGAAGTGACAGAAACTCAAGGTGTGATGGTGTCACTCAAATTTAGATTCTTTCATTGTAGTTCTTTCTGGTAGTTCAATTTATGTGACTACCAAAGATGACTATAAAGCCCACTGCAGATTTTGATATGGCATGCGAATGCTCAATATTAATAATTTCTATGGAATAACTCCAAAATCCCCACCATTTGCCTGCAAATAAGGTCACCCATTTGTGATTCCATACAAATTATGATCAGGTATTAGCTGCATGTGGCCAAGGAGGACACACAGCTTTAATCTTGTCCACAATTTTATGACCCCATCTGCAAGCTGCTTAATACCTTGTCTGCAGATTATCTTCCTGGCAAGAATTCTTAGACTTCAGAATGACCTTAAAATTTACATGCTGATTAGGAAGCCATTACACACCATATGTTTGAAAGTAAAAAACTGCTCAAAAAAGGGGGGAAAAATCTCATTGATATTGCTTCTAACCAGGCCAAGATGAAGGGCATAAAACAGGGTTTTGTTCCCATCCAGTCGGCTAGGGAGTTGATTATTCAAAACAAATCTTGCTGAAAAAGTGGTTTTAACTTCATTGGCCCTCCCCCGCTTCTCTCCCTTATCATTCATCTCTCTTATCCTCCTTCCCTACCCCCAGAGTTGGCATATCCTTCATCCCAAGGCCATCATTTCAGCATAATACAAACCAGAATAAAGAGAATGTGTGTATGTATGTATCACGCACATATATTCATATACATATACACACACACATATACACATATACACACACCCTTGCTATAATATCCCCAGAGCTGAGAATTCATCACTGACATTGCCACTAGAAGTCCACAATATTTTTCTATACTTCATTTATTCATGAACAATTTTAACTAGTTGAACTACACTGCTAATATGATTTCCCTGAAGTATTTGCCATATCCTGTTTAATTCTTCCCAAACAGGACAAAGGATTGATGAAAAGGAATTTATTAAATGACCATGAGTTATGTTTACCTTCCAATTCAATGGCTCCACATTTATACTCAGACCTTATCAAGAGATAATATATCAATAGCTAGCTGCTCGATTTCACATTTGCGGTGGCGACGATTCTATCTTGAAAGTCATTTATCAGAGAGTATGTGTTATGAATTAAGTTTATAGAAAGAGTGTGTCTTTAATTTATTATTAAAGGGAGAAATATTATATCTCATGGGGGATTATGTTAGAGATTAGAAAAATAATGTGTCTCTTTTTGCCAGGGTTCAGAAATGTGGGTACACTGAATTGAAAAAATATTAGAATTTCATATCGATGTTGTGAAGAAAGCACTGGCCTTGAAGTCAGTCAATCAACAAGCATTTATTAGTCTCCTTCTATGTCTATAACATACCGTGCTAAGCACTGGGGATATATATACAAAGAATGAAGTGAAATTTGCTCCAAGAGGAGGGAGCAGGGTCACGAAAACCTATGGAAGAATAAATATCTAGAAGGAGGTTATTGACAATGTTATATACTGCAAAGAGGTCAAGGAAGTTGAAGATTGAGAAAAGGCCACTGGGTTTAGCAACTAGGAGCTCAGAAAACTGGAGAGAGCAGTTTCAGTTGAACAATGAGGTCAGAAGTCAGATTGCAGGGGTTTAGAAGAAAGTGGGAGGAGAGAAAGTGGACATACTGATTGTACAGTGGCTTTCTCAAGAAGCTTAGATATGAAGGGAAAGGAGATATATAGGAGGCTAGTTATTGTATATGGTCAATTCAAGCGAGTTTTTTTTTTAAAGATGGGAGAGACATGGACTTTCTGTAGATAGCAGTAAATGAGATGGAAGATAGGTAGAGATTGAAGATAAGTCTGAGTAGGAATGATAACGGGAACGATTTGCTGGAGAAGGAAGGAAGGTATGAAATCAAGGAACATCTGTAGAAGGCTCACCTCTTCTTCTGAAATCAAAGTGAAGAAAGGGATAGTGGAGGAAGGTGTCTGACTGTATGAGATGAAGATGATGGGAAAAGGGGAAGCTCTGGGCAAATGGTCTTCATTTTTTGAGGTCCTAGACTGAGAGGGTGGAGCAAGGCATAGTGGAGGATTGTACAGAGTTAGTTCACCAAGGGATCAAAGAAAGAATAATGTAGTCAGTGCAAGGGTGACAGCCTTATAAAAACCAGGAGGTGGAGGAAATAGAGGTCACTATGAGGAAAAAAGAACTTGTTTGGATATCATAATGAATAAGAATATGACATGGTAAAAGATTGTAATCAGGTTAAGGAACTACGGAAATTCTAAACATGGGTAAGGTCGAGAGTGAGGTAGGTACTGTTATCTCCATTTTGCTGTTGAAGAAACTGAGGCAAGCAGAGGTTAAGTAACTTGCTTAGAGTCACATACATAGCTAGTAAGTGTCTGAGGCTGGATTTGAACTCTGGTCTTCCTAACCACAGGCCCAGTGCTATATCCACAGCACCACCTAAGCTATCTTATTGGTTAATAGCCAATAATTCTCACTTTATTGCTGTTAAAAATGTATGACTCATTCCAAAGGAATATAATCTTTTTTGCATACTCACAGTAATGGGGAGGTTAGTACTTAAGAAGGTAGCCCATTTTAGTTCCTGACAACGAATCTCATCCATGATTAATATCTTATTTATATTATGTCAAAACAACAAGCTGAAAGGCGGTTTGAGCTTTTTATATTTAGCTAGAATCAACTTCCTCATAGTAAATTTTATCTATTGTCCTAGTTCCACTCTCTAGATTTCTGTCTTTTTACATCTTTTCTTGCTCTTGGTAACTTCCTATTGAATCTCTGCCTAGGGCACCTCTTCAAGTTCCTATGAGCTTTCTATACCATACAGTGGCATACCAATGGTTCACTTCAGGGGAAAGAATCCATCATACATGTTGCTTGATGTGTCATGTAGCTGGCTGATTGACTACATTTTTCACTTTTCAACTGGTTGTTTTGACACCATATAAACAAGACATTGACCTTGGCTGAGATTCACTGTGTCTGCTCTACCACACTGCAATCATAATTTAAAAGCTTTTCTCTGCCTTTTCCTTGGCGAAGCAATTTGCCTTGCCATGACAAGAATGGTGCTGTTGATCTGCAAAGACGCAAAGTAAGAGGACAGCTGGGGTCATGACCATTAGATGACTAGGATGAAAGCATCCAAGTGTTCTCAACCACTATTATCTCAGAACCATAGAGCTGACATCCAATCTAATTCAGCAAATGTTTAAAAAGTGACTCTTGTTAGTCTGACTGAGCAGACAGATGCTAACTGTGTTAGCTGGGTCAGTCCATTAGGAATTTTACTCAAGATCTGGATTTGAGCAAAGAAACGAAGCTATGATTCATCACTTGGTCCATTAAGTATGTTTATTGACTACTCTCAAAAGGGCAAAGTACACTTCAACCTTGTCACCTCTGGTTTCCAGATTTCTGAACACACTGGAGTAAACCACACCATGACAACCCTTGCAATGTAGAAGGATTCTTAGATGGAAGGCAAAGAAGAGATGGGGTGGTGGTAGACAAGATGTTCAGCATGAGAGCTTACAGTGTCTGGAGTATAAGATGTATTGTGGTACAGTGGAAAGTAAGGGATTTGTGGTCAAAGGTCTTGAGTCTGAAACTTGGCTCTACCACTGGGCAAACTAACAACCTCTTTGGATCTCAGTTTCCTCATCTATAAAATGCAAAAAAGTTGAACTAGATGACCTGCAAGGTCACTCCCAGCTCTAGATTTAAGATCTGATGAACTTATGATTCAATGTTATTATTAGGGATTCTTCTCCAACCTTAATCTTGCTTGGACATCCCCTTTCCAAGGTCAAATGAAGCAATGGACTACCTAAATGAACAGATATTTGTAGAGCTCATAATGATATGAGTCTGCAAAAGCTATAGTCCTGAAACAATTAGCTCTTGGCATTCCAAAGTAAGTTCATTTAGTGATATAAAATAAAGAAAAATATTGCAGAATATTCTATAATATAGAATATTCTAGTCGTAAAAGACATATCCCATTCTCCAATCCCAATTAACTAGCAAAATGTTTTGCATTCTGATACTTCTATCAGGTGAGGAAGTCTTTTTTGTTTGAGTTACAGAATAATTCAAGGTGTAAAATGAGTGTAAACACCTGAGTTGAATCCATTAATGAATCAAAGGTATAAATGAGGTTCGAAGAACCTGGTTACTCAATTTAGCAGGAGTAAAGTACTTGCTGACAACGGATACAGTCAAATAATGAAATGTATTGGGATTGGTTGAAAGAATTAGTGGCACATTTAAGCCTGGGAATATCAGAGAATGAGATTTGCCCAGCAGAAGTATTTCAGCAACTGCTTCTCCCAACGAGAGTTGAATTTAGGGAGAACTTTGGGAAGCCAGATGCTTTTACCTATAAGCAGAAGACATGATATTGGGTGAAGAGAGTGAGCAAGAGAGAGAGCCACGTTTTCCCCCTCTCTTCTCCCAATTGACCATATTATTAGAGAGACTAGAACAGGAGCAAAAAATATATCCATCTGGGACCTCAGAGAGAACAAACCAGACATACAAGGGGAAAACACTTTCAGGTAGTTCCCCATCTTCTTTGGAGTGGAGAAAAAAGTCTGTTTTAGGTCTCTACAAACTCTCTGACCCACATTTCCTAGCAGAGTGCTACACACAACTCAAGGAAACTCCATAAAAATCCCAGGAAGGGAGAAATGGACATCCTTCTAATCAGGAGTTATGCATTTACTCCTTCAACACGAGTTCTTTAAGCTTGAGCCCACTTTTCCCTGGACTATGTATGTACTTTCATGGAAGTATGTCATAGATTTTGGGAGTCAGATGTTTTTGTATCAACTGTTTACTATATTATTATATCATCTCAGCAAATACTATTAACTAAAAGCTAATTAACTCTGAGTGACTAACTGGTAATCAATAGAGAGTACATTGAATAGTGGCTCACAAGAAAAAGTACTAGACAAATCCAACCTCTCAGTGACCCGTAGAACTTTGAAGAGAGAATAGCCAACTGCCTTTTTGGTACCTAATTTGTCTGTGAAATTTGACTTGGGAAAGTCAGCATGGAGGGGGTGCTACACGAGTATACACAGGCATAATAGAATTCTTATGGGATATCTTAAAGAAGAAGGGATGGAGATAAGCATTTACTAACAACTACTGTTTGCCAGACATGGTGCTAAGTGCTTTTTATAAATATCTCATTTGATCCTCACAACAACTCTGTGAGTTAGGTGCTATTATTATCATAATTTTACATTTGAGGAAATGGAGGCAAACAAAAGTTAAGTGACTTGTCCAGGGTCATATAGCTAGTAAACATCTGAGGCCATGTTTAAACTTAGGTCTTCTTGACTCCTGGTGCTTTCTCTGGACATGCTGCTTCAGTTACGTTACAGACCAATAAGTCACGGTGATAAATTTTAAATTAATCAGATCACACAATTATTTTTTAAAGTTGTATGTATTTATTTGTTTTTAGATTTTAACATTCACTTCTATAAGATTTTGAGTTCTAAGTTTTCTCCACCTCCCTCCCCTCCCCCTTCCCTAAGACAGCATGCAGTCTGATATAGGATATATATATATATATGTACACACACACACACACACACACATATATATATACTATCATATTAAACGTATTTCCACATTAGTCATGTTGTAAAGAATTAGAACCAAAGGGATAAAACCATGAGAAAGAAGAAACAAAAAGGAGAAAATAGTATGCTTCAGTCTGCACTCAGATTCAATGTTCTTTCTCTGAATGTGGATAGCATTTTTCATCATGAGTCTTTTGGAATTGTCTTAGATTCCTGCATTTCAGAGAAGACCTAAATCTATCAAAGTTGGTCCTCGCACAATGTTGTTATTACTGTGCACAATGTTCTGGTTCTGCTTGCTTCATTCAGCATCAGTTCATGTAACCAGTTCCAGGTTTTCAATTGGGGAGTGACTTGTATTCTTATAAATTTGACTCAGTTCTCTATATAGTTTAGAAATGAGGCCTTTATCAGGGACACTGGCTATAAAAATTGTTTTCCAGCTTTCTGCTTTCCTACTAATCTTGCCTTGACTTTGTTTGTACAAAAACTTTTTAATTTAATGCAATTGAAATTATCCATTTCACATTTTATAATGTTCCCTATCTCTTGTTTGCTTCCATTCTTCATGGATCTGACAGGTAAACTTTTCCTTGCTCTCCTAGTTTGCTTATAGTATCACCCTTTATGTCTAAATCACGTACCCATTTTGACCTTATCTTGGTATATGGTGTAAGATGTTGGTCTATGCCTAGTTTCTGCCATACTGTTTTCCAGATTTCCCAATAGTTTTTGTTAAATAATGAGCTCTTATCCCAGAAGCTGGATTCTTTGGGTTTATCAAACAGTAGAATACTATAGTCATTGACTATTGTGTCTTGTGTACCTAACCTAATCCACTCATACACCAATCTTTTTCTCAGCCAGGAGCAAGTAGTTTTAATGATTGCTGTTTTATAAAACAGTTTTAGATCTGGTATGGCTAGGCCACCTTCCCTTCTTTTTATTGTTTCCCTTGAAATTCTGAACCTTTTGTTCTTCCAGATGAATTTTGTTATTATTTTTTCTAGCTCTATAAAATAATTTTTGTAGTTTATGTTACAAAATTATTGTCCTCTCCACCCTACCACTGATTTACTTAATTCACAATCAGGAGCAATTGATAGACTGAAGAATCTGCGGATCCTGTTCCATATGAGGAGCAATGGGTGGAAAGAGCTTGGATGTTTTGGCAGAAGAGAAGGAGGGCTGGGGTGGTGGGACATGATAGCTGCCCAGAAGTATACAAAGGGCTGTTACATGTGAGAGGGATCAGACCTGTTTTGTTTAGTCTTAGAGCAAAGAACCAGGAACAATGGGTAGAAGATGCAATGAGGCAAATTCAGACTTGATTTTAGGGAAGCTTGTCTTGACAATTAAGGTCAGTAGGTTCTCTCTGCCTAGAGATCTTCGCTCACAGGCTGGCTGATGGCTTGTCTGACATGTTGTAATGGGCATTCTTTTTCAGGTGTGGGTTGGACTCAGTGATGTGCTGGTAAGTGTTTTAACAAACTATGGAAAAAGTACACGTGACACTTTAAAGTTTAATCTTCATTATTATCATTTTTCCCTATCACTTTCTTAAGTATAGACAATCAACAAAAAATTCATCAAAGCCTGATTTCTAGCTTTTACGAATTTCTCAGGTGCAAATGGTCACAATAAAAATTTAACAATTGACTCTCATAAGCCAGTTCCAGCTGGCCACAGAACATACCTAATTGGATTAGAAAACCAAAGAGGTCTTTTTTTCAACTATAAATTCTGGGATTCTATGATATAAATGTCTATTATGAGTAAGACACTGTGCTAAGCCCTGAGTAGACAGAGATAGATTTGACCCAAGCCTTACTCTCCAGAAGTTTGCAATCAAATAGAGGGAAGGGAATATACTCGTGAGTAACTGATACAAGGGAGAGTAAGATAAATGTAAAGAAGAGTTGACACAATGCTTTATGAGATGTTACAAGAATAAGGGATGACAAAGGTAGTAGCTGAGTTGACTCTTGAAGAAAGGTAAGGAGATCAAGGTGGGTGATAGGGGCCTTTCTGGCATAAGGTCCAGCATTAACAAAGATGTGGGGACAAGAGAGGACAAGAGAAGAGGAGAAAGAAAATGGTCCAATCTGTCTGGAGCGTTGAACACATGTAGGGAAACAGTATGAGGTAAGGACAGACAGGTAGGCTGTGGCCAGAGTGTAGAGGCCTGCAATGTCAGGATCAGGAGTTTATGCTATATTTGCTAGGCATTTCAGAGTTATGTAAGATTTTTTGGTAAGCACAACACAAGCAGTAGCCCGTTAGGAAGACCATATTGGTAGCACTGTGAAGCAGACAAAGACTGGAAGTGGGAAGACAATTTAGGAGGCTTAGATAAGACCCTAAGAAGAAAAGACGAGAACCTGAGCTAGATTTGAGGAAAACACCACAGAAATACCAGAACTTCTTAGTGTCTGAGTCTTTCTGGGTGCAAATAGGACCAGTGTCTGAAAGTAGCCTGGGTGAGAAAGGATGGTACCTGAGACCAAGCTGGGGAGCAAGAGGTACATTGCTCAGGAACATTCCACTAAACCACCTTTGATTCCAGTCTCTACCTTGTCTTCTAGCTCCTTTCAGATTGTGCATTTTTTCCTTAAGCTCCACGGCCCTGGCAATATGAGCGTCATTTTGTAATAGAATGTTGTGCAATAGATGCACAACAGCTTTGTGCATCTCCTTTGAGGAGAGGAAAGAACAAGAACTATGATGTGCCCAGTGGTACAACAGAAATGGGTAGCAGAAGAAACGTCTTTTTTTGATATCTGAGAGTAACTTCAAACAACTATTAGTGCAGGAGGACACATCCAATATCAGAGGAATGCCTATTCTGCAAATTAAAAAAAAAAGCCATTGAGTCATGTAGCCGATGACTTTGGGTCATTAATTTAAATGGCTCCTACAGTTCCCAATAAAGATCCTTAATCTAATAAAACCCACATCTCCATATTTATGGGGAAACGGAGGGCTCTTTGTCCTGATTCGAGGCAATTCTTACTTCCATAGAATGTACATTATGTTTATTGGGAGAGGTTAAGGAAATAAGCCTAGTGTTTCCATGCCCAGTGATGTCCCTCACAGACATAGCAGTCTGAGGTGAGCTGAGGCTGGAGAGGCAAGGAGAGGGAAGGGAGGAGGAATCCTGAGGTCCTGCCTCTAATAGTTGCAATGGGGAAATGAACTACTTGGAAGCATTTTATACAACCTAGTCGTGCATTTCCTCCTAAGTACAATGAATATGGCTCAACCCTCCTCCCCATCTTTTGTCAGTGTCTGAGTGTGAGCTTATTAAAATAATAAAATCATAGATTTAAAACTTGAAGAACCCATCTGGCCCAGGGCCCTATTTTCTACACAGGAAACTGAGACTCAGATAAGTCAAGGAATTGCCCAAGGTCATTTAGGTAGTAAGTGACAGAGCTGAAAATACTTCCTTTGATGAATTCTGCATTCTTTCTTCTGTCTCTTATTGCCTGTCTTTGACTGTTTCCTTTTGGAATTACAAAATGTTACAATTCACTGAAAATTTTTTGTCAGTTGCCTATTATTTTCTATGCTGTGGACTGGGTTAGATAGGATAACGAAGCCCTCATGGAACCTTTAACCTTGGGGAGGAGATAAGGCATAAACACTGATAATTTAAATGTGCAATTAAAATATGAGAGACACATGAGAAGTATATAAAGTGCAGGTGAAGAAGATATGCTTTCCAACTAGATCAGGCATGGTTTCATGGAGGATATGACAAGGGGTTCTTACCTTTTTTGTGTTTTGTGGCCCCTTTTGGCAGTCTGGGAAAGTCATGCACCCCTTGTCTGAAAAATATTTTAAGATACATAAAAAACCCATAGGATTTCAGAGGGAATAAATTACATTGAATAGCTATAAAATATCCTAATAAACAAGTTCATGGCTACCAGGATTAAAAATCTCTGTACTAGACTGTAACCTGAACAGGCCATTTTATCTAACCTAGCACCTAACATAGGGCTTTGAACACATTTAACTGCACTCTAGGTGGTGCAGTGGACTCGGAGTCAGGAAGACTCATCTTCCTGAGTTCAAATCTGGCCTCAGATACTTACTAGCTGTGTGACCTCGAGAAGTCACTTAACCTTGTTTGGCTCAGTTTCTTCATCTGTAAAATGAGCTAAAAAAGGAAACAGCAAATCACGCTAGTTTCCTTGCCAAGAAAACTCCAAATGGGGTTATGAAGCATCAGATACAACTGAAAACAACTGAACAAGAACAAACAAGCAATGGTGTTCCATAGTGGTTTGAGTACTGGACTTAAATTAGCAACATCTAGGTTAAAATCCTGCCTCAGGCACTTACTAGCTATATGACCCTGGTCAAGTCATTGAATTTCTCTGAGCCTTGGGATCTTTATCCATAATGTGGGGATGAAAAATACTATAGCACCTAAGTCACATAGTTGTTGTGTAGCCCAAATGAGATAATGGATGTAAAGTGCTTTGCAAACCTTAAAGCGCTATAAAAATGCCAGCTGTAATTTTTATTAAATGGTTCTTCAATTTCATTGAATTTGAACTGGGACTTGGAAGATGAATAGAATGTCAAGAGGAGGGCTGAAAATTTCAGGTAGAGGGGACAATGAACAAAGGCACATGATGTGTTAGGGGGACAGGGAAGAATTCTGTTTGATGGGAATAAGTAAATATTAGAGTGGGATGAGGTTGCAGAGGAAGGATGGAGGTAGAGGAGCTTCTTAAATGACTTTTTAAAGCTGTGTTGAAAGAAAAAGGAAGGGACAGGACCTTTGCTTGAGGCCGACTAAACAAGGATAACTGACAACAGAGACAAGGCAGAACCGCTCGACTGTAATTTTGCTTCTGTTTTCTCTGACACAAAAAAATGACCTTTGAACAGGAAATGATGGAACAAACATGAATAACAGAAAACTGCTACCTAAGAGGATAATAATTACAGCTAGCATTCATATGGTGCTTTAAGGTTTTTGAAAGAACACTAGGCATAAATTATCTCATTTGATCCTCAAAACAACTTTGTGAGGTAGGCGCTATTATTATTTCCACTTTCCGGATGGGGAAACTAAGGTACAGATAGATGACGTGACTTCCCCAGGGTCACTCAGCTCCTAAGAGTCTAAGGCAGGGATCTGAACTCAGCTCTTCCTGATTCTATGTTCAGCATTCTTTATATACTATACTACTTAGCTGCCTCAAGCTAAGTAGGGAGATAGTAAGAGTATATACCTTGATCCCCTGATGAATTCGAGTCATTTGGCTCAGATAAACTATTGAGAGAAATGATAATTAACAACCAATTATGGGGGAGATCCAGGTTTTTTCCCCTGCCCTATTTTCTTGTTTGAAGCCCAGCCTTTGAAGGATATTACCTATCTCTGTCAAAAATTTGTCCCACCTACACCATCTTATAGGTGAGTTTTTGCCCACTGTGTTCTACTCAGGTTTGAGGGTGGGGTAGAAATCTTTAATTAAACTGTTCAAGGTTGGGGGTGATTTGGAAGTAACTGACATAATGAAAGTCACATCCCCCAGTCCCTCATTAGAATAGGTCCACCTCTCATTATAATATTTATTCTTCTCATTACTTGTTAACCAGTCAGAGTTGATTTCCACCCTCAGGAACTCTTCCGAGGGCATATGAGAATTGAGTGGATTCCATGATTTGTCTTTGGTCTAAGAGAGATGGCCAAAGAGGGATGACCATCCTTTTATTAAGGATATTATGATAATATTAATTATATGTTAGCATATTAATAATATTCTAGCATTATTAATAAAATAATTAATTACCCAGAAATTATATCTCTTGAACTTTTTATACATCACACTATACATTCTTGGCTATTGAAAGACCTAGAAGGTATGATTGCTGAGACATTCAGCATTGTTGACTGTAATATTTGAAAAAAACATGGGAAACAGGAAAAACACTGCAAGCTTGGAAAAATACAAATGTCCTGATTTTCAAAAGAGGGAAGGGAACCACACCTGCAAATTATAGACCAATGAATGAGCTTGACTTTGATTTCTAGGAAAATTCTGGAATGAATCATTAAAAAAAATGTGGCAAATATTTAGAAAAGGAAGATGCTAGCCTAGCATAGTGTCATCAAGATCAGGTCATGACAGTCTAACCTCATCAGCTTCTTTTTAATAGTATTCCTAAACTAGCAGATGAGAGGGGTATTGTAGATATTGGACTATCATCTCCTTGGATATTTAGTGAGATTTTGATAAAGTGTTTCATGCTATCATTGTAGAAAAGACAGAGGTATAAAGACTAGAAAATAATACAATTAGAAGGATTCAGAATTGGTTGGACAGCTGGACTCACAAAGCAGTTGTTCATATTTCAATTTCAATGTGGCAGGAGATCTCTGATTGAGTATGCCAGATATTTTTGCTTGGGATTGTGCTGGAAACATTTTTTATTGATTATTTTGTGTGACACAAAGGTAAACAGAATGGCTAATACATTGGAAAATATAAAAATCCAAAAAAATCTCAACTGACTAGAGTACTGTTATGTATTTAATAAGATGAAATTGAGTAGAGTTAAATGTAAGTGTCTTACACTTACACAACAAATTAGCTTCACAAGTGCCGGTCGGAGGAGGCACGGTTAGCGGTTGTTCTGAAAAAAGATTAGGGGGTTTTGTGGTCTGCTTGCAGCTAGGTGGCACAATGGATTGACCAGGCCTGGAGTCAGGGAGGCTTAACTTCCTGAGTTCAAATGTAGCCTCAGACACTTACTAGCTGTGTGACCCTGGACAAGTCATTTAACCTTGTGTGCCTCAGTTTCCTTATCTGTAAAATGAGCTGGGGAAGAAAATGGCAAACCACTTCAGTATCTCTGCCAAGAAAACCTCAAATGAGATCATGAGGGGTTGGACACAGCTAAATGACTGAACAGCAACAAACGATGTTTGCAGGTTGATATAGCAGCACCCTCCCACCTCCAAAAGGTTAAAACTAATGAAATCTTGGGCTGCATTATAAAGAGATATGGCCTCCAGGAATAGGGAGGCAGTAGCACCCTGCCCTCATCACTCTTTATCTGGAATACTGTGTCTGGTTCTGGGTGCCCTCAGTATAAGGACGCTGATAAAATGGAGAGTGTCTGATGGAGATCAGTCAGGATGGTGGAAAATCTTACGTCCCTATTTTACGAAGATCAGCTAAAGGAACTGGGAAGGTTTAACCCAAAGAAGATAAAAATCAGGAGGGACATAATGCTGTCTTCAAATATTTGGAGGAATATCTTGAGGAAAACAAATTGGACTTGTTCTGCTTATCCCCAGAGGACAGAACCAGGAGCAACCGATAAAAAACGAAGAAAAAAAAGAGTCAATTTAAACTTCATGTCAGAGAAAATTTCCTAACAATTAATGTTATCCAATAGTAGAATGAGTTGCCTAGAGACACTATGGATATCTTCAAGTAGAAGTTATATGACAACTTGTTGAGTATTTCACAGTGGGGATTTCTTTTGGAAGTGGGCTGAACTAAGATGTCAGCTGAGATCCCTTCTTGTCACTCTCCAACTCTGTTTCCCTGAGTAGGTAAAGTAGGGGTGAAGTTGACTCCCAGAGCAATTGTCCTTCTTCTACCAAGGTGAAATGGGAAAACTGACCCATTCCACTATGATCCCAGTGATATAGGGTGTCCACTTTCTGAGGATTGGTCCACCTGAATAGAGAGATGCTCACAACTACCTAGTGACGGCTATTTGGTGATATAGTCTTCAGTCATGGCAACCCAGGGTCTCTATGAGCAACAGAGAAATAAATCAGTTCAGGCCTAACTTTGTTCTGAGTCCAGAAGTGGGGATGGCAGCCAGAATGGAAACTCTGCTCCTGGGCATTAGGCCATCCAATTTAGTCATAGTCCTGGCTTTCTTCTTTCTTACCTCATTTCCATACTACCCACCCCTACCCTCTCTTTGTTGTAGGGGAGAATAATTTCACAGGGTTGAGGATTTTGAGCTAAAAGGGACACTTGAGTTCATCTGGTCCAACCTTCTCATTTTAAAAGTAAGGAAACTGAGGCTGAGAGTGTTTATGCAACTTATTAAGGTCATATATTTAATTAACAGCAGAACTGAACTTTCAACTCCAAGTCACTAATAAGTGGTACAGTGGATAGAGTGCTGGGCCTGGAGTCAGGAAGACCTGGATTCAAATCTGGCCTCAGACACTTATTAGCTGTGTGACCCTGGGTAAGTCACTTAATCCTATTTGCCCCAGTTTCCTCATCTGTAAAATGAGCTGGAGAAAGAAATGGCAAACCACTCTAGTATCTTTGCCAAGAAAACCCCAAATGGGGTCATGAAGAGTAGGACATAACTGAAATGACTGAGCAACAACACGCACTGTTATAGTAGCTGCTTCTGAAGATATAAGTAGTGAGGGGAAATTCTGGGAACAGATTTGTATAAACTCAAGAAAGGATTATGAAAACCCCTACCACTGTATGGGCCACTAGCAACCATCTATGAAAGGTATGATAAGCTCCCCCTGCTGCAAAATGTCTATTTCTATCACGTTGGAAATTCACACTGTGATTTGGTATTAGATCTCTATGAGTCTCTAGTTGAAAAATAAATTAGACACACAGAAACCATTAGATTATGATATCTTGTTATGGATGAAGTGGATTGAGAATCAGAGGGGACAAACTCAAATCTGGGCAATCAGTAAATAATCAACAATTAAGTATTAAGTGCCTACTGTGGTTGAGTGAGGAAACTTTTACCCTATTAGCCTTGCAAGTTGAGGTTGGACTCAAAATCTGGAAAGAGTTGTGAGTAGTTTCCATTCTGGCTGCCACAGACTTACAAAAGATGAGGAATGCAGTTAGACAAGGGAAAGACAATGATATTCACCACTGGACTTTGTTTCCCCTCCCCCACCGTGTCCTTTTTGTCTCATTATTTTTCTTTTCTTTTCTTTTTTTCTTCTCTCTTCTCTTCTCTTCTTTTCTTTTCTCTTCCTCCTTCCTTCCTTCCTTTCTCCCTTCCTTCCTTCCTTCCTTCCTTCCTTCCTTCCTTCCTTCCTTCCTTCCTTCCTTCCTTCCTCCTTCCCTCCCTTTCTTTCTTTCTTTCTTTCTTTCTTTCTTTCTTTCTTTCTTCCTTCCTTCCTTCCTTCCTCCTTCCCTCCCTCCCTCTTTCTTTCTTTCTTTCTTTCTTTCTTTCTTCCTTCCTTCCTTCCTTCCTTCCTTCCCTCCCTCCCTCTCTTTCTTTCTTTATTTCTTTCTTCCTTCCTTCCTTCCTTCCTTCCTTCCTTCCTTCCTTCCTTCCTTCCTCCTTCCCTCCCTCCCTCTCTTTCTTTCTTCCTTCCTTCCTTCCTTCTTTTCTTTTTTTTGGGGGGGAGCATCTCTACATGTATCGTAGAAGAGAAGAGAAGGTTGTACACAAAAACACAAAACTGTGAATCTTTATTATGCAGACATTGTTTTCTATTTTACGAATATGAAAGATTAAACATGTAAGTTTCCAAGCTATCCTACTTGTCTATGATTCCTTCTGGCCTTCCTTTTGTTCTCTCCTATATTTCTATTTTTTTCTTTTGTAGGGAAGAGAGATTGTATCCCTAATTATACCATCCTTCCCTCTCTAACCCCAAAGAAAAAAGAAAAAAAAACCCTTGTAGCAAATTCACATTCTCAAGAAAAATAGATTTCCACAGTGGGAATGTTCAAAAATCATGTCTCATTTTGTATTCGTATTCTATTACTTCCTTGTCAGGAGGTGGGTAGCATGTTTCATTATTAGTTCTCTGAATTTTAGTTGGTCATTACATTTATCAGAATCTTGTCTTTCAAAGTTGTTTGTCTTTACTATACTGTTTTTATTGAATACGTTCTGCTGGTTCAAACCACTTTGTTCTAAATTGACTCATGCAAGTCTTCTAAAGTTTTTTTTTTTTCTGAAACCATTGCTTTTAATATTATGAATGGGTTAAAAATAGTTCATTACATTCTAGAACAGCTGGACAAAGTCACAACTCTAGTCAGTCAGTCAAGAAGCATTTATTTAGTGCCAAGCACTTAGAAGGAGGCTCTACAGAACTCAGTCTAACAGGGGAAACAACATAAAAACAGCCATGTGCAAACAAGATATATGCAGGATGAGCTGGAGATAATTAACAGAGAAAAGGAACTAGCATTAAGGGAGATCAGGAAAGGCTTCTCATAGAAGGTGGAATTTTAGTTGGAACTTGAAAGAAGCTATGGAGCTGAGGAACGATAACCAGAGAAAATGCCCAAATTTGGAAGATGGAGTATCTTCTTCAAGGAACAACAAGGATACCAATGTTAGTAGTAGAGTATATGGAGGGGATTAAATTATAAGGAGAATGGAAAGGTAAGAAGGGACCAGTTTGTAAAAGACTTTGAACATCCTATAGAAGATTTTGTATTTGATTATAGAGGTGATAGGGAGCCATTGGACTCCATTGAATGGGGAAGTGGGGAGAAGGGTGACGTGGCAATACTAGTTTGACAGCCAAGTGGAGGCTGGATTGGAGTGGGGACAGACCTGAGGCACAGCAATCAATCAGTGATCTATAGCAATCATCCAGACATGAGGTATTTAGAGCCTGCTCCAGGCTAGTGGCAATGTCAGAGGAAAGAAGGGGGAGAAGGGATTTATACAAGATATGTTACAAAAGTAAAATCAGTAGGACTTGGCAATGGATTGGATGTGTATAGAGGTGTATGTGAAAGAGAGTGAGAAGTAAACAAAGACTGTTGAAATGTTGAAAACATTGAATGTTGAATGTTGAAAATGTTGAAAATCTGAGAGAATGGCAGGATGGTGGTGTCCTTGACAGTAACAAGGAAGTTAGGAAGTGAATTATCAGGCATGACATGGATGAAGATACAGCAAAGAGACTGAGGAGCAGTCAGACAGCTAGAATCGGAATAAAGTGGTGTCACAGAAACCTTGAGAGAAGAGATTGTCAAAGAGAAGAGAATTCTTGACAGAGTCAAAGGCTTTAGAGAGGTCAAGAAGGAAAAAGATTGAGAAAAGGTCTTTAGATTTGGCATTTAAGAGTGTTGTTAACTTTGGAGAGAGCAGTTTTAGTTGAATGATGAGGTTTGAACCTACATTGTAGAGAGTTAAGAAAAGAGTTGGAAGAAAGGAAGTTGAGGCACTTACTGTAGATGACCTTATTGATGAGTTTACTTACCAAAGGGAGGATAGATGTGAGGTGATAGCTAGTGGGGATGGACAAATAAGGTATCAATATTTTGAGGATGGAAGAAGCAAGCAGATGGTAAACAAGGAGAGAATGAAGAAAAACGAAGGAGCTGGGATGATAGAAGGGGCAATCTGCTGTAAAAGAGGGGACAGAATGGAATTAGTTGTGCATGTAGAAGGAATAGCATTGGCAAAAAGAGCATTGGCAAAAAGGGGGAAGGAGGAGATGGTGGCAGAAGGCATCAAAATGATGTGAGATGGGGAGGAGGGGAGAAGACAGAACTCTCAGGGAATAGCCTCAGTTGTTTCAGTCAAATGTGATATCAAGTTCTCACCTGAGGGGGTGAAGGAATGATGCCATGAGAGGTTTGAAGAGGATGAAAAAGTTTGGAAATGCCATTGTGAATGGCATAGTGAATTGATTAAGGAGGCATGGAAGGATTGCCTTGTAGCAATGAGGGCCCACTGAGATTACATAACAAATTTAAATAGACCTGTTCATCAGAGTTGGCATTATTTTATGCAGCTCCATTCAACATCAAGAAAGAAGGAATGACAGTAGTAGAAGTTGGGAGTTATCCAAAGCTGAGTTGTGGTAGGGCTGGATCAGCAATAAGGGGACAATGGACTCCAACAGTACATGAATGTGCCTATTTTCTTAAAGGCCCTTCAGAATTTGTCACTTTTTTTTTTGCATTTTGGCTAATCTTATGGATATGAGGTAAAACTTCAGTTGCTTTAATTTGCATTTCTCTATGTGTGATTTAGATCTTTTTTTATATGATTGTTAGCTTGAATTTCTTCCTGTGAAAACTGAATGTTCATAACTCTTTACTGCTGTATTTATTAATTGGTGAATAGTTACTAATTTAAATCAGTTCTTTGTATATCTTGGAAATTAAACCTTTATCTGAGAAATTTACTACAAAGATTTTTCCCATTTGGCTATTTCACTTCTAATCACAACTGTATTAGGGTGTGTGTGTCTGTGTAAAATCATTTTAACTTTATATAATCAAAATTTTCCATTTTCTGTTCTGTAACTCACTATACCTTGTTTGGTCATGAACTCTTCTCCTACATTCCATTCTTTTGCATTAGAATGCAAAAGAGTTTTGGAATATAGAAACTGGGAGACCCTGGACCTCAAGAACCCTTGGGAGTGTATTGGAAGGAAAAACCTCTAGATTGATGTTGACAGAGAAGTTTAGTATGCATAAATTTGGCAGAGAAATTTGTTATGCAGAAATTACACAGACTTTCTGACCCTGTCAGATGGAAACTTCCACCAGAGGTGGCCTTTGGTGAAGAGAAAATATGAGTGAAAAGACAGATTTAGGTCTTTGGGTACTACTTATTGGTAGTGGCAACGGCTTTGTGTTCCAAACAGCTTGGCTTGGCACAAGGAATCTCCTTCTGGAAGGGAAATGTTCATTTTAGACAAGCCTCAAAGTGACAGAATTCTGTTTTTTTAAAAGCTGAGGTATTTTTCTCTTTAATTGGGTAACTAGATGTGGTAGGGTCTTGTCTTCTTTAAAAGAACCATAGCGGAAAAAAAAACTTTGGGGCTTTCAACTAAAAAAAATGATCCTCTGGAGTAAAAGCAGTAGCTCTCAACCAAAGTTTCTAGCAGACCCCAGATGCTACAGAGAAAGCAGCTCCAAAACCTCCTGCCCAATGGAGCTACACCTGGCATTAATTAGTAGTGACCATAAGGCCAGCAGATCAAAAGCCACATCGGACCAGCAGTGAACAAGGTTTGGCAGAGAACACATGGCATGTGAGTCAATTGGGGAATGGGACCAGTAGGACATCACCTATACTTGTTCTACCCCCATGATTAATATCTCTGAACTTCCCTTCTATAGTCGTAACCACCCATTATTATTCCATATCATTCCATTTCTTCCTATGCCTTTGTATTTCCTAAAACTATTTTTAGCTTCATTGTGACCTTCAGCTTTTCTATTCCCTCAGTATATTCCCAGGCCATAGCCCCTGCTTGGGCTTCAATTGACTCTTCACAATATTTGCCCTTTCTATTCTACTCAATTCTCCATTATTTTGTTTCTTGCTTTATTTTTCTATTGACACTCATTCTATGACAAAAGCTAGCCCTGAATGACTCCCATTATCTGGATCCTCCACTTCAATTCACCTGCTGCTGAATCGAGGTGAAGGAAATCATCCAACTGAGTCATCTAGGCATACCACAAATTTGTTATCTAACCTTGACTGGTCCCTCAACGAATAAAAGCAATCCTTTTACTCTTTACTAGTTGAGTCTCTATCCCACGCCCCACAGATGCTGCTCAAAGTTTACTTTTCTCTCCTCAGACATCCTACCCTTTCACTTGAGAAACTCGACTCATGTCAGACCCAAGTGTGGTACTTCAATATTGGGAATGATTTCTCCCTTTTTTATGAATAGGGAAAGTAGGACACACAGAGAGAGTTGGGGGATCTGCCCAATATTATACAAAAAGAAACAGTGAAGATAAGACTAAAAAAGTGTGAACAGAGGATCAGTCAACAGAAAGAAGACATCTTCAGCGGAATGACTCAAGTTAGCTTTAGATGAGAGTTTGGAACTTTTCCTGCAAGGATTTGGCTTCTCCAAGGATTGAGAGACTACCACTTCTATTAAGGCAAATTGTATATTGTGAAGAGTCTATTGATTACTGATTTTTCATAGCTGGGAGAGTAGGAGATTAAGAAATTAGAAGAGGAGGACTTTGGTTGCCCTTAAAGTTGAACCTCCAAAATCTGGAGGTGGCAATAAAAATGTAGGCCTAAAAATAAGATGGTGAAGGTGAAGGTAAAGGTAAGTTGAACAGACCAAAAGAATTCAAACTTTTTTCAGGTTTACCTTTTAAATGATGTGCATATTTTTTCTACCTTAATTCTAAGTGTGAGCTCTTTTTAAATAGAATACCTTGATATCAATGTGAAAAACAGCATAGTTCTTAAGTCAGAATTTCCCTTCTTAGCCCCTTGACACTTGAAGCAGTACATTATTACCTTACTGGACAGTAGATTAAACACAGCAAATCCTCTCTGCCTGATATTTGCCTGCTATTGGGTACAATTTAAAAATTCTGGCCAGATGCTCATTCAATGCAATCCTAGCAATGCAGATTTGATGTTAAGAATAAATTGGGTTGACTCGTCATCTGAATAACAGAGTAGCTCCAACTGTGGTTCATTTTATGAATATGGATAAGGCCTCTGCACTTTTATTAACTTATAGAAGGGTTATGTTTAACCACGAAAGAAAAGAAACTCACAAATTATCCTCCTGTGCAATTTTCGGCAACGTCAAATGAAAACCTGTTCTGGGTCCTGAGTGACACAAATCCTTGAATTGGTCTCTGCACACAAAATTTGAATGAAAGTCATAACTGCGCATTCTATTAGGGGGCTGGAAAATAGCCATGAGTGAAATTTGCAGTCGACAGGGTTTGTTATCAGGGCTGTGCCCTTGATTACCTGCAAGTTTATTGCCATATTGGCTTTCGGGAAGCCTTTTTCATGCAACGAAAATGACTCAATTCCACAATGTGCAGTTAGGAATGGAGCCACAGGTCCTGGGTAGACCAAATCATCCATAAAGACTCATTCTATGGAACAGTCTTCCTTTTGGATAAGATGTATACCTTGACATAAGATTGTTTGCACCCTACCCTTCTCCATCTCTAAGAAAGGGGACTATTGGTTCAAATATTTCATTTATATTAAATATAAATTCAGTATACAGGGATACAGTTAGAAATTGCTGAATCTGTGCCAAAGTTCCCCAAAATAGCCAAGGCAGAAGTTTAAACTTTGGTCCAGGTTTTCAGAGTTGCCTGAAGCATAAGATATAGAGCAGGGAAAGATCTCAAGGGCATAAAAAGCGTTTGTCAGGTGGATGTGTTTGTTTGTAATCCTAACTGCAGGGTATTTTATGTCTACTCTATTCTACTGATACACCTTTCTGTTCCTTAGCCAATACCAGATGGTTTTGATAATCACTGCCTTATGATATAGCTTAAGATCTGGTACTACTAAACCTCCTTCCTTTACATTTTTTTTCATTAATTCTTTTGATATTTTTGACCTTCTGTTCTTCCAAATGAATTCTGTTCTTATTTTTTCTAGCTCAAGAAAATAACTTTTTAGTAATTTAACTGTTATGGCAAATAAGTAGATTAGTTTGGATAGAATTGTAATTTTATTATGTTGGCTCTGCTCACCCATGAACAATTAATATTTCTTCAATTATTTAAATTTGATTTTATTTGTATAAAAAGTGCTTTGTAATTATGTTTGTGTAGTAACTGGGTTTGTCCTAGCAACTATACTTCCAGGTATTTTATGCTGTCTATGGTTATTTTAAATGGGGTTGTCATTTCTTTTCCCATTTTTTACTCCATCATTCATTGCTTTTTTAAACTCTTCCAGGAATTCTTACTGGTCTTTGGTCCAACTGGAATTTTTTGAGGCTTTGCTTGTAACTGTTTTATGTTGTTGTCTTTTGAGTTTATATCTTGGTCTTCCCTGCTACTATAATAACTTTTTAAAAAAAAATTATGCTTTTTTTTTTTTGCAGAGGGGAAGGCAGGGCACTTGGGGTTAAGTGGCTTGCCCAAGATCACACAGCTAGTAAGTGTGTCAAGTGTCTGAGGCTGAATTTGAACTCAGGTCCTCCTGACTTCAGGGCTGGTGCTCTACTCACTGCGCCACCTAGCTGCCGCAATATAATAACTTTTAATGGTCAAATTATTTTATTTATTTGTTTGTTCATTTTTCAAACCTATTTCTTGACTTTGAATTTTATGTTAAAGTCAGGCTCTGCTCACCTAGGGGTGAGGAGGTACTGTGGCAATCTTTAGGCTTTTTCATGCTGCTGGTTTTAGAACTAGTTCTGGGAGTATGCAAGTTTTAGGTGATTCCAAGGTGGTATTCTCCTGAGACAGGTATGTCTCTGCTCACGTGGCCTGCACTCTGTTCTTTACCCAGGAAACATCCCTACTCCCCTGTAGTTGCAAATACTACCGCTCCTCAGGACTCCTGCTTCTTGTGACTAATCGTAAGTGCTCCTCTCTGCCCTGGAATGGCAACCCAGAACTGTGTATGGGTGATAGAGTTGACAATCAGCACCAGCTGCACTCAGTGCCAGCAAAGCGTTCCCCGTTTCTGACCATTTGTCTAACCTCGTTACCTACTCTGGGCTGAGAACTCCCAAAGCTGCTGCTGTTGCTTATGAGCTATCAAGACTGCCTTCAAGGCCCACCACTGGTGCTCCTGCCATACTCTGGGCCTGTGTCCATCCTGGTGTTACACACGTCTCCTGTGAACTTCCTATATTGTCTTAGTCTGGAAAAAAATGTCTCCCTCTTGCCTTTTATTTGGCTCTGCTGCTCTGAAATTTGATTTGAAGCATTATTTTAAAGTTGTTAGGAGAGTTCATCTGGATTCTGGCCTATACTCTCCTATCTTGGCTCAGCCTCTGTTCATCCACTTTTGATTGTATCTTTTCTATGCTGCTGCTTATGTATAATTCTTCATTGATCATATACTGCAGCAATGCTCATTTTTACCATGTGTATCTACTGTCCTTTGGGTATCTATAACTTTACAGAATAGGTCTTACACATTATAAATCATTACATAATAGCTCTCCCTCTTCTTCAGAACTATCAGAAATAGTAAATCCTTCAAGGTTTTTGGAAATAAATTACTCAACTAGGATTTATTAAAGGCCTACTATGTGCCATGTACTGTGCTAAGCACTGGGAAAACAGCAATAACAAAATAGCCCCTACTCTCAAGAAGCATGCATTCTACCAAGTGAGACAATACAAACATATGCAGGTATATACAAGACATATACATTAAACACAAGATAATCTGGGAGAGGAAGGCAATGGCGACTCAAGGGACCAAGAAAAGCCTCATGGAGAAGGTGGCAGTTGAGCTGAGCCTGGAAGGTAACTAGGAATTCCAGGAGGTAGAGGTATAGCAGGAGAGTAATCCAGGTGTGGGGGCTGGCCATTGGGAAGGCACAGAGAAGGGGCAATGGAATATTGTGCTTGAGGAGTAGCATGCAAGCAACTATGGCTGGATATTGGAGTGTGTGGAAGGCTGTAATACGTAAGACACTACAAAGAGAGGAAGGGGTATGCTTATGAAGAGCTTTAAATGCCAAACTGAGGAGGAAATGACCACAACTTTATAGCATTAACAGGTACCATGAACCTTCTTGTGGAAATCAAATGATTATTCATATGATTGTAATTTGTTTTCAGGATAAGCAATTAAATTGGGGGATTTTGGTAGTGCAAAATATGATGCAATGAAATCATATATCTGTTCTAAAATTTTAACATATGTCAAATAATTGAAAACATTACCAATACCAAGAAAGAACCTACGTATACATTATCCTATTGGATTCCAAGATAAATTCAATGTACGTGGCTTCAATAACTTCAGGTAAACTACATTTGCTTTATATGATTTAAAGATGATCATGTGGTGATGACAGAAGACTCCATATGTACTGATGGTTTAGAGGAATGTGTGTGTGTGTGCATGCATGTGTGTGTATGTGTAAGTGGGGGAGGAAGTCCAGATCAGTTATTTGGCAACTTATCTGTAACATACAATATTAGATACCTGGGCCTCTGAGACATTAACTGACTTTCCCATGACCACCCAGCTAGAATGTGTCTTCACCCCCTGTCTTTCTGTCCAGCTCTCCATCCACTCATCATCATGCTGCTTCTCGAACCTTCACATATCGTCCACAAAATAAATTTACCAGCTAAGAACCTATGTTGCTTAAATGGAAACGTTGTGGAATAGTGATAAGAATCCTGGGTTTGGATCCAAAAGGAGGGAAGTTCAAATTCCATGCCTTGCCACTTACTGTTGTCACTTTGAGCCTATTGTTGAACTTCTCTGGTCCTCAGTCTTCATACCTAGAAAATTAGGGGATTATACCAGATGAATTCTAAGGTCCCTTCCTCTTCTAAATCCTAGGATCTAAATTGAATTTTAGCATTCTGAATGTAAAGGTTACTTCGTAATAGACAAAGAAGTCAATGTTTTAATTGCAATAACTTCTCCCATCCATTCCACTCAAAGTCTCATGATCCAAATTCCATTATATCCTTTACCACACCCCTCGTTCACATATATATATATATGTAAACATATATACTACATAAACACCCATATATATATATATACATATACATTATGTACGTATATGTGTATCTCTATGTCACCCCCTTTTCACTAGAAAGATTACTTTAGAAAATGGGCATTTATAATCGCTGTGATATAAAATAGGTGAAAATGATATTCTAATAAATAACTAGAGAGGTGCTTTCTCACAGTTGACATCAGGAAACTCTATGACCTTGGCAGCGTGAAAGTATAACCAAGAAAGACTTTGATGTCTTTTCAAATTGTTTCAGTTTCTCAGCATCAAAAAGTTAACTCAGGTTTCGTTTAACTAAGGATTCAGCAATGATATTTTGGCAGTGGCTGCTAAATGTGCTAAACTGGTATTAAGGCAGCCTGGAAAGTATTGATTTAGCAAATCTTACTTCTTTAATGCTGATTTAATAGCTGTGATAGCAAAGAGAAATTCAGAGTTGCAGTAATTTTTGTTTAAATAGCTGTCCTCAAAGGTTTTGTAACACAAAGGTTTCCTCCGAAGTCATTATAACAGCAGAAGTCGATGTAAGGCAGACAGTATGGACCATATTCCAGGGAGATTTAGTTATTCAGATATAGAAAGACTTTAATTTATGGTTATCTCATCTATTATGCATGGTGTGGCTCAGAAGAAAGTACAGCAGCCTGGCACGGTGGGACACCCACTCGAAAGAAAATTATAGTAGTTCACAGCAATATGTGGTTTATTATGGTTTACAAAGCCTTGCCCCCCCCAAAAAAATTTTGGAGGGATGGTTAAAATATCACACACATTTAGTATTGAACCCTTGGACAAAGTATATGAAAACAAAATGGCAGGTTTAGTCTCTTCACTAAAAAGTTTTTTTATGCCTAACCTTTAGAAGATGGCATATATGAAGTAACGCAGGCTCTGGAGATAGAGAACCTAGGTTCAAATCTTACCTCTGATGCTTAGAACCTGTATAATTCTGAGGAAGTCATTTAACCTATGTTTCTTTATTTGTAAAAGGAGAGGGTTCAACTATTAATGGTCTCTTCAGTACTTTCCAGCTCTAGATTGGTGATCTTTAGGAAATATCTTTCAAAATGGGAGAGCATGGCATGTATTTCCTAGTGGCAGATCTGTCATGGTAAGATTCAAATATAGTAGGCTAAAACACTGATAACGTTTTTTTAGTAAGTCTGACTTGGTCCTTCTCCACTGTGTTCTCTTTGAGTTGTTAGTGACATTTTGGCCACTTTTCCTTTGAATTCAGGGAAGAATAGGACAATTTGACTATTTTCATGGCAGAGAACCTCTTGATCATGAAAGTCTTCACATGGTGAAGAACTCACTGAAGGGAACACAGCACCAGAGCAGAGAAATCTCACAAAGCACCACAAATGACCTACCCACCCATCCAGCAGGAAGTAGATCATACATATGTTATTATTTCCATTTCACAAATGATAAAACTGAAGTTCAGAAAAGCTAAGTGACCTGTTCATGATTACACACCATTAAGTACTGGAACCAGGATTTGAACCTAGGTTTTCTGACTGGTGTGGCCTACTTTCTAGCATATGATTCTAATAATAGAGAATTGTCGATGGGCCCAAGGATCAGGATACTACACTGACTTCCTTCTCCCTTACCTCTGCTCTAGACTCACACACACACAGTCAGATTAAGTTGAGGCTTTGGAGGAGCTTGGACTCTAAGAGCTAGGTACCCTATTCTCATATTCTTTAATTATACCCTCATGCTAACACCCCAGAGAAAAATTTACTTGTGGAACAGGCTTTGAATCATGTCTAGATGAGCCCCCTCCCCAACAAGGGGAATAAAAATGTACTCAATGTATAATGTAAATGAGATATTTTTGTTTTTGTTCAGTCATCTCAGTTGAGTCTGACTCTCGGTGACCCCATTTGGGGTTTTCTTGGCAAAGATACTAGAGTAGTTTGCCATTTCTTCTCTAGTTCATTTCACAGACAAAGAAAATGAGACAAATAGG
Source organism: Trichosurus vulpecula (assembly GCF_011100635.1). Taxonomy (NCBI): domain Eukaryota; kingdom Metazoa; phylum Chordata; class Mammalia; order Diprotodontia; family Phalangeridae; genus Trichosurus; species Trichosurus vulpecula. Next base: position 144,718,931 of record NC_050574.1, on the reverse strand, counting down.
GTTAAGTGACTTGCCCAGGGTCACATAGCTAGTGGGTATGTGAGTTGAGATTTGAACTCAGGAAGATGAATCTCCCTGATTCCAGGCCCAGCATTGTATCCACTGTGCCACCTAGCTGCCCATCTATCACACAGCCAGCAAAATGGTTTATCTTAAGTGTCACTCACCCATTCAATAAAATTCTCATGACTGCCTATGGCCTCTAGGGTAAAATAGAAAATCCTCTATTTGATTTTTAATGCCCTTCACAACTTGATCCTTACCTATTTTTCCTGTCCAATTATAAATTGCTCCCCCCTTTATCTACTCTATAATTTAAGTTTCTCTGTGTTCCTTACAGAGTCAAGGAAAAGCTGGAGTCATGTGCTTACATGATATTATTCGATTAGGTATTGTCGTTCAATTGTTTCAGTCATGTCTGACTCATTTTTTACATCCTTCCCCTCTGTACTCCCACTAAGATCACCCAACTATAGATTCTTATCTCTTCTCAACTAGCAGATTATTATAGCAGCTTCCTAACTGGCTTTCTTCCCTCTAGTCTTTCCTCTTTCCAATTTAACTTTCATATTGTTGCTAGAGCAATCTTCCTAACGAACAAATCCGATAATATTACTCACAGTCATGCAAACTTTCATTGGGGCTCCCCAGTGCTTACATTGGGCCCTGGCATTTAAGGCCTTCCACAAACTGGCTTTAATGAAACCTTCTAGCCTCTTATTCTCCCTCAAGTATTCTATCTGGGCTATTTCCACATCTTTTCCTTTGTCTCCTCTGTCCCTTCATTCTTAATCTGCCTTTTCCTGTCTCTGACCTCTTACCTACCAAATCTGGATCTTTCCTTTATCCTCATTTTTCTTGACCTCTTTGAAGCCTTTGACTTTATCAATGTCCCTCTTCACCCTGATACTCTCTTTCCTGTGGTTTTCTTTTGCCTGACACTGATCTTTTGTGGTTTTCTTTCTTCTCCACATATGACTATTTCTCTCAGTCTCCTTTGTTGGATCTTCATCCAGGTCATGCCCCTTAGTTATTGATATGCATGCCTTTTCCTTCATTCAGTTATATTACTTTATAATGGGTTTGGTGTCACATTTCTCATTGTATCTCCAGTGCCTAGCAGAGTGGCTTATATTCAATCGGAGTTTAACAAATATTCATTTAAATGAATTGCATTGAATCGACAAGCATACACTATAACTAATCCCAAACCCAACCTCCCACAGCTGAGCTTCTAACCTTACAGCAATGTAATCCTCTTCTGCTGAACAGAGGGTATGTGTTTTGGAAATGCTAGTCAGCAAAACACATAAAACTTTACTGCCTCAGCAGCCATTAGAGTTGGAATTTGATGCTACCAGATGAGAAAAAATGCCGTCTCATGACAATGAGAAACAAAAGGGCATGGGGTCCTCAGCACTACACAATTTACTACTTGCCATCTCAGCTGGACTTTCCTTCCCTATGTTTCTGCACACTTATTCATATATGGCTGGGTCCACCCTTCCCAATGAATTCAGCTCCAAGGTCCTTCAATGCCAAGGATTGACAACCATTATGAGTGTCCGTCTTAGAAGTATCACGGTCTTGAAGCACTTCCTGAATGAAATATGTCCAAAAAGAACATCCATTTTAGATTTCATTTCAAATAGAAATTACCAGGTAGTTCTCAAAGCCACTTTTCTTTTGCCTCCAGTCATATGTGATTACCTTTTAGATGTTTGAAATTTAAGTTGACTTCTCCAGGGTTGTTCATTTCCATTAGCAAACACAGAGCTCCTTTCTATAAGAGTCGGAAATGAACCCTTCATAGTTAATTTTATTTTGCTGCTTCAACTGTAACTAACTAGTACTTCCATTTTTGCTCGGTCATACAGTCTTTGAAACAAGTGGCTAAAAGGGATTTTGTGAAAAACCAGTATCTGTTGATACTATCTGATTTTCAAAAGTAGCTCATAGCTCTTTTGCAGCACCAGCAGTGCTAAGGTTAAATTCTGGGTCCCTGAACAAAGGGGATAAAAAATACTAATTGTTAGCTGCAAAAATGGATGGCCAGTGGAGGCCCTTTGCAAATAGACCCCACAATGCAGGAGTAGGTTAAATAATAGTAGCACATCTGTGAACTGCATCTTGGGGTTTAGAGACAAACTCTTTCAAAAATAAAGTGTCTATGAGAAAGCATGGACTAAAAAGGGACCAGGGGGCATTTGAGTAGAGGAGGAAAAATCACTGATTTTGGAATTACAAAGCCTTGGTTCAAGTCCAGACTCTGTCACTGACTGTGTAACCTTGGGAAGGTCACCTAATTTTTGTAAGCTCCTTCTTCTTCATCTTTTTTTTTTTTTGGTGGGGAGAAGATGAGGATAATGTGAGGTCTATAACACGGACTTCGAAAGGCTGTAGGGAGAATTACATGAGGAAGTGCTTCTTCCTCTAAAGTGATACGCTGATGGAGATTGTTGCTTGTGTTGTTAACCTTTGTTACCTTGGAGTGATGCAAAGATTCCTACCTCAGTTCATCAATCAATCAAGTAACCAACCAGCAAATATTTTATTAAACATCTTTTATAAATGTTATACTAAGGCATGGGGAAACAAGCTCAAAGAATGAAACCTCTATTGAAAAGTAGCTTACATTCTAACAGTCAAGACAATTCTCCTTTCCTTCCTAATTTATTGCTCGGGGAATTCAAACTTTGTAAAGGAGAGAAAAGGGACTTATTTAATTACTTGTCTTGGCCATGCCTGGATATACCTGTTAATAGATACTGATGTGGTATTTCATAAAGAAATTGAAAATACCTTATGGTTCATTTGTCCCTTTGTGGAGGGCCTTGTAACAGAACTTATATGCCATAACTCTTTTAATTCTAAAAAAGGACATTATATGTACATGTGTATATGTATATGCATACATAAAAATATATGTATGTAAATAGATATAAATATATAAATCAATCAATCTATCTAATCTCCTTATGGCAAGGAACAGCTTAGAATCAATTCTCAATTATATAATAAACTTCTAATAAAATACCTTTTGTTTGACCGGCTCCTGGACTATACCTACATTTTATTGAATATAAAGGCTTCAGTGGTCAGTCTCCCTTTTGAGGCAGTGAAGTGGTATAGTGGATAGATCACTGGGTTTGTACTCAAAAAGACCCATTTTCAATCTAACTTCTGACACTTGCCATCTAAGTGACCCCAGGCAAGTCCCTTAACTTCAGCTATAAAACAATTATAATAACATTACCTACTTCCTAGGGTTGTGAGTATCTAAAGAGACAATATTGTAAACTGCTTAATATTCCTTTTTCTTTTATGCTTATAAGATTTATACCTAGGATGGAACAATTGGAGCCTTGTCCCAGGGTGTTGAATTTTTATGGCTTCAAATTCACAGGGTACAGACATTTACAATCCTCCAGTAGGGTAGAAAGAATAGAGTAGTGGCTCCTGATTAGCAAGATAAGCTAATTAAAATAGGAAACTACCAGATGGCAAACCCTTGCCTTTCCATACATGATCCTTCCCAGCAGCCACTTCAAATAGCATCTCAGAGCCTCATTCTCATTTCCCCATCTCCCTCCTGCTCCCTGCTTAACTGAGCATATGCTTCATGGAACTTGTCCTGGGTGTGGCTTGTGCTACTTTTTCCAGGCACAAAAATCTCTAGTGACAGCTTTGCTGGGTTCTCCAAAACTAGAAGTCATCAAGACAAGCTTCAGTGTTTCTGAGTGTACTCATTTATCGCTTCCCTAAAGAATGACTTTCCCTTCAATGACAAGGGTCAAGATTGGGAAAACCAACATCACAATCAGCAGGGGCATTTCTATAATGCTTGAAAGTTTACAAAGCGCTTTACCAATTTTATTTCACCTGATCCTCACAACAACCCTGGGAGGTGGGTCCTATCAGTCTTCTTATCTCTATCTTATAGATGAGGGAAATGAGGCTTAGTGAGATTAAATGACTCAACTAGGTAGATGCAATAAGTGTAAGAGGAAGAATCAAAAAATCTTTCTTCAAGTATAACTAAGAACTAGATCCTACAACATTTTAAACTTATGTTTATTTTTTATTTTGAGAAGCTGGAAGGGGGTGGCAGTGATAGAATTCATTGTTCTTTATAATAATAATAGTTAGCATGTATATACATACCACTTTGAAGTTTACAAAACTCTTTATAAATGGTATCTCATTTGATCCTCACAACAGTCCTGGGAGGTAGGTGCTATTATTATCCAGTTTTTCAGGGACAGGAAAGTGAGGCATACAGAAGGTTAAATGACTTCCCCAGGGTTATACGGCTATTAAGCAATTGAAACCAGGCATAAACTCAGGTCTTGACTCCAGGTCTAGCCCTCTAACTGCTGTGCCACCTAGTTGCCTATTACTAAGCAGAACTGGAGAAGAAAAAGGAAATATTTTGGATTTTCTTGGCATTTTGCAATAGGGACATCCATCTAGCACTTGGGAAATGGTGGAGTGAGAAGCTACTGAAGCCTTGAACAGGTTCCATGCTCATCTGCATGTATAGCAATGGTCACCATTCTTTTGGAAGAATCAGAATTTAGAAATCCGAGGGCTTTTAAAGGTCATTTAGTCCAACCTTTCATTTCACAGATGAGGGAACTGAAATGGAGAGAGATGAAGTCACTTAGACATGATCACACAGGCATGAAGCGTCACATTTGGAATCTGAACCCATGTCTGCCTAACTCAAGCCCTCTGTTCTATTCCCTATGCCAAGTTGCCCCTTCTACAATTATGTCCAGCCACTGCTCCAGTGTTTTTGCCAAGAAAAACCCAACTGGGGTCACTAAGTTGGACATTACTGAGACAACCACTGAATCACCAGGAGGAGTACATGAGTGAGGCCAGGAGACCTCTAGCACTGAGCAAAGGAGGAGAGCCAGATGCTGTTTTGCTAAATCTCTTGCATGCAAGAATTATTCTACCTCCTCCCAGGCTAGGTTATTAGCCTCAGCAGCTTCACCCTTCAGATCCAGTTGTCCCAAAGTGCCCTCAGAATAAGAGTGGTTGATTTACTCGAAACATGACTTTCCTTCATTATCTTCTTTATCTTACACGTGGTTCAGACAAAAGGAAATGTCTAGGGTTCAAATTGGGACTCAGATGCATTCTGAAAGGATGACAGTAGTATGTATCTTCTATCTTCCACTTCCCCCATCCCAGGTTGTACTGAGGAAAAAAAGATATCTCCTGTTCCTTTAAGAATTGTGCTCTCCCCTTCCTATACCCAGTATCACCCTGTCCATCAAATAACCAAGTGAGCTCCATCTTGTAGCCATAATATTTTAGAACTAGTTTAAACAGTATAGAAATGAAAGTGAATAGTTAGGAAAAACTTCTCAGTATCAGCTCCAAAGAAGAACAAGAGGAAAAGCAGGAAATGGCTGAAGAATAGGAAAACAGCTTTCCTACTCAAGACAAGGTGAGTAGGGAAAAAAAAAGCATTAACAGAGGGATGGATGTTCCTCAGTGGTCCCAAGGCCTGTTGGTCATACCCTCACTCCTCCTGGCTTGCTGTCTATTGCCAGTTTACCATGTTAGGCTTCTGGTCTCCTCTGGTCTGTTCATTTCTCTTCTTTGCTTTCCCTACATCAGTCTATGATGGCTGCTAGGTAGCACAGTGAATAGAGTTCTGGACTTGGACATAGGAAAACCCGAGTTCAAATGCTTGCTGATACTCACTAGCCGTGTGACCCCAGCCAAGTCACTTAATCTCTCTCTGCCTCAGTTTCCTCTTCTGTTCAATGAAGATAATAATAGCCTCTATGTCATAGTGTTGTTGTAAAATAGCAGATGTAAAGTGCTTTGCAAATCTTAAAGTTCTACATTATTATGATTATGATTATTGTTATATCCATCAGACTCAATTCCTGACTCAGATAGTCCCAGAGACTTCCTCTGGTCCATAATATGTTTGTCCCATTCGGGCTGCCTTCTCGCTTTTCCTTGAAAGTCTGTAAAGGTCAAGAGCATGACCACAGGCATCTGGAGGACTCTGGGTAGTCTGCTGCCCTCTGGGAAGGTTCCTAGCCCACCAAGTTTCCATCAACACATCTCTGGAGGAGAGAGGTGAGTCCCAATTCAGGTACAAAAGCAGAGGAGAAAAAAAAGATGGGCTAGCTTAACACAATCTCTTCTGTTTTGCTATTATTTCACAGGAAGCAGGGTTAGACTAGAGAGGGAAAAATTTTAATTCACAAAGAGGTCTTAGAAATTTTTGTGTTTCCCATGTGTTTTTGAATGTAGAAAGTGGCCCTTTTTGTTCTTTTATTCCTACAGGGAGGAATTTTCCAGGGATCTAAAAGAAGAGAGCAGTTAAAAAAAAACAACCCTTTTCCTGATTTGGAAAATTTAATCATAAAAATAAAAAAAAATAAATCCACGGGGTAGATTTCATTCCTTTTATTATGTCTATCCAAAATTCTATCAGGAAAGAACAAAATATATTAATTAAAAGCCTCTTGATAGCATCATTAATAGAGAATTCTACTTTGTCTGGTTTCAGTTCAGGGAGATCAAAATGTTATAGGTCTGAAGATGAGGATTGTAAAACACTTTGCTCACTGCATTTGAGAAAGCTCATGTCCTTAATGGGACTATCTGAATTGAAACAAGTTAATGGACTTCAATATTAAAAATCCAACGAAAAATCAAAACAGGGCCAAACACTAGCAAGCATAAACTACTCCTGAACTTGTGTTGGAAAGTAAAGTTTACAATGGGCATAATAAAGGTCAAGGGGAAATCAGCAAGGCAAAAATAAACAATGCTAAATCACAGAAAGTTACTTTTGTCAAGGCATCTAACATTTTGTTTCAAATGTCTTAAATTTCTGATGCTCAGGATTGGTAAGGAAATCTCCTGCTGTCCTCTTTTCCTATCAAAGAAGAGTAGAGAGTGGGATCCCAGTGGGAAACTTTAGAGTTAATTGGCCGTTGAAAGATACTGCCCTATGCAGCTCTCACCACAGGAACTACCAGGTGGGCCCATGCTTCAGGGAACACAGAGAGCTAGACTACTGATAAAGAATGAGGATCTGGGGTAAATGACTTAAGTGGTAATTTATTCATCCTTGAAAAGACTACTGAAGGTGGTTGTGACAGGTTCCAAGACCCCTTTCCACCTCATGTTTTTAGACTTGACATTTAAAAATATGAAATTTGCATAAGCATTCCAGGTCGGTGGCCTATAGATTTCCATTTTTCAAATTTTTCCTCTGATGAGTCATGCCTTAAGAGTCCCTGATTGGATGGTGTGCCATGGAGCCAGCTATGACTTCACAGAGGTCACAGTCTAATAGAGGTGATGACGTAGGGGGAAAAACAAAACTATTTCAATTAGAGATAATCTCAGAAGGAAGGCCCTAAAGTTCAGGAGAGCTAGGAGAAGCTTCTTGCAGAACGTGGGACTTTATTTGGGACTTAAAAGAAGCCAGGGAAGCCAGGAAATGGAGACGAAGAGGTAAAGAATTCCAAGCATGAGTGACAGTGAAATGTCCAGATTAGGAAATAAAGTGTGTAGGAATATGTATAGGCAAGTAATGGATAAGAAGACTGGAAAGGGAAGGGGCAGGGTTATGTAGGGCTTTCAAGACAAACAGAGAATTTTTCATTTGATTCTGAAAGTAATATGGAGTCAGAATTGATTGAATGGGGGGACCAGGACAATCGGCCCAAATAACTCTCCTAAATCTTGCTCCTTTGACAATGCTCTCTGCCATTGGAATATGCTTGTACTGTGGACATCCTATGCTCCTGGAGCTCTTTTCCCCAGCCTCCCCCAGATGATGGTGCTGTCATTGATTCTGGAAATCTCAGCTATCACAAGCTCCTTAAGTGTAGTGCTGCTGAAGTCTGTCCCAGGTGTCATTCAGCCCAGTCCTCACTATACTCCCTAACATCTTCAGACTTTAGGTGGTGAGGGGGGAGGCTCAGCATTTGAGCTCAGGAATTAGGGCTCAAGAGTCCACAGGGAATTCAGGATGAATTGGTACTATTTCAAGTACATCACATATCTGTGGGTTGACTTAAAATCCTAACCATCAGAAATAACATCAATCAAATCACAAATGTTAAACATTTACCATGTTGCAGGTACTGGAAATATGTGGACAAAAATTAAATAGTCTCTCACCTAAAGGACCTTACACTGGGGGAAACAAGGACACGTATAGGTGGTTAGGTAGTTCAGTGAATAGGGCACTGGACCTAGAGTTAGGAAAACCCAAGTTCAAATCTAGCCTCATAGCTATGTGATAACCTTTGGTTAAGTAACCACTGTTCGCCTCCGTTTTCTCATCTGTAAAAGGGGGATAATAATAGCATTACCTTCCAGAGTTATTGAGATAACTAAGTGAGATATGTGTAAAGTGATTTATAGACCTTAAATGCCATTTAAAAGCTAGCAGAATACACACAGCAATTTCAGGGAGAGGGACTAGCAGCTGGGGAATTCAAGAAAGGTCCAGTGTAGGTGGTGGTACTTGAACTGATCTTTGAAAAGCTAGAGATTTTAAGAGGTGGAGTGAAGAAAGGAGTGCATTTCAGGGATGGGGGACAGTCTGCTAAGGCAGGAGATGGAATGGTATCTGTGAGGGACAGAATATAGTCTCGTCCCATTTGGCTTGACAATAGAATGCATGAAATCAGTCAGTTGACAAGCATTTATTACACACGTACTATGTGCCAGGCACTGTGCTAAGTGCTGGGGATATAAGGAAAAGAAAAAAAATCCCACAACCTCCAGAACTTTACAATCTAATGAGGGAGAAAATGTATTAAAAATAACTAGATGCATACAAATTATACAGAGACTAAATTAAAGGCTGAGGGGGTAAGGCAGCAGCTAGGATGGAGTTGGGGCATGCGACAAGGAAAGTCTTCCTGCAAGAGATGAGATTTGAGCTGAGAGCTAAGTCTTGTGAGAAGCAAGGAAACTAAGAGGCAGACATGAGGGGGCACAGCCAGGACAATGGCAAGGAGATGGGAGATTTCATGTTGTGTTAGAAGAACTCTTGCAAGTTGGTTAATGTTGTAATTGATAGTCTGGATCATAGACTATAAGGTGGGGAGTAAAATAAAAGAAAACTGGAAAGGTTGAAAAGGTTATGAAGATCTCTATATGTTAAACAAAGGCGTTTATATTTGCTCCTGGACCTAGTAGGTAGTACTATTTCTCAATAAATGGGGAGATGAAACTTATGTTAGAAAAAGCACCTTGGCAGCTGATAAGATATATAAGATATGGGTGATGGCGGTGGTAATATGGAATTAGTCTGGAATGGGAAAGGTATCCCAAAGTCAAATAGCAAACTATAATGATATTTTACCTATTGGTATATTATATTGGTATATTAATAATATATATATATATTATATATTGGCATATTATATATTATACCTATTGGTAAGTTGGGAACAGCCTCCAGTGTTCAGGCTGGCATTGTTGTTGTTGTTCGTCCTTCATTTTCCAAGAGGACCATGACATCACTTTGATTTGAATTGGATTTAAGTGAGGCAGAGTTACACAAAGTCATCCATCTTACTCTCTCTTCCAGAGCAGTTGAAGTTCAGTAGCAAAACAAAAGTCAGGATGACTGGCAACGGCCTGGAATACGGTGAATGAACTTGGTGTCTTTGATGTCTGACAAAGCTCTAAGTGCACCACAGCGTGTGCTTCAGCTGTCTTCGTGGCTGTTGGAACAAATTATTCCCATCTGCCCCTCCTACTGGGAGGAGTCTTCGCAGGTTTGGGGTAGACATCCCCCTAACTCACCCATGGATTTGAGACCTGTCAGTTACCCTCAGCATTGTTTAGTCCATCTGCCAAGACCCGGGTGTGGCCATTCCACATGCTACAGCTTCTTGAAGCCAGAGGTGAGAGCTGGATGAAAGGTGGTTGTTGTTTGTCCTTCCTTCTCTTAAGAAGACCATGATATCAGGGAGGTGGTGTCATGACTTGTAAGTGAATTGCATTTAAGTGAGGCAGAGCTGTGCAAAGTCACTAACCTTACTCTTTCCTCTAGAGCCATATGGGACATGTGGCAAGATACAGATCAGGTCTTTTAACAGGTATTAGTTTGTCTGGAGCAACACCCATTCAGTGATTAGGGCTAGGTAAGAAATGAGGCAAAGAATGGCCTCTTTTACTAAGTTCAAAAAAATTTTTCTGAGACAGGAAGACCTTCAGGGTTTCGTCCAAAATAGAAACAATTGCTATTTACATTCTCTCTAAACCATCAGAGCCCAAACAATGACCAAATGAGGCTTGGGCTGGGACCTATTGTTGGCCAATCAATGAAAGCCAGAGTAATTTGGGTTTAAGGCATGGTCCTTAAAGAAATCTAACCCATAAACCCATATTGCACTACGGTTCAGCAGTCTATATTCCTTTGGGCAGAGCATGGGCAGGTAAGAGTATGATTCCCTATGTGGACAGAGGGAGAAGAGGGAGAGAGAGGAGGGAAGGAGGAAGGAAGGAAGGAAAGAACGAAGGAAAAAAGGAAAGAAGGAAGGAAGGAAGGAAAGAGCAGTGTTGTCCAACTGAAGCTGGTCAATTGGGTCCCCGGTGGAACGGCTACTAATACTCACAGATTGTTGTTTGTCATTAGTTCTCAAAGAGGACCATGATATTGGGAAGGTGATGTCATTGCAAGTGAAGTGGATTTAAGTGAGGCAGAGCTATGCAGTACCAGTCTTACTCTCTCCTCCAGTGGGCCTGATCCATATCTTGCTACTGGGTGAAAGGTGGACACCAAAGATGGATGAGCATTAAACATAAGGAGAGTAGACATTCAAAGTTTCTATCTATATAAAAATCCCTCTTCCCCTACTATAGCCTAAAACTCAGAAAATTAGCCATATTAATGTGATATAGTTAATGAAGATGTTGGCATTGGCATTGTCTCTGGGAGAATCAATTTAAAATTAACATGATACTTGGATCAGCCCTTAATTCAATTAAACAAATTTCAATTAAACACAAATTCAAATAAGCACTTATGTTCACAGAACTAAATAGCCCTTGTCCTCATGAAGTTTGCATTTTAAGTAGGTGTTGGGGAGAGAGATAAAACATGGTGCTCCAGTGGTTAGGATTCCTTACTCTGCCCACTATACCCCAGATTTTATTCTCTGTCAGGGAAAGTCTTTGAGTTAGAGTGGTGCAGTCAGTGGATATAATGCTTAACTTGGATTTGCCTCAAACACTTACTATGTGACCCTGGGCAGGTTACTTACACTTTCTCAGCTTCTGTTTCCTCATTCATAAAATGAGGGGACTGGAGTCCATGACGTATAAGATCCCTTACAGCTCCAAATCTATGACTCTTTGAGCATTTAAACGTATAAGCACATGCAAAATAATAAAAAGGAATTTCAAGGTGCAGAGAGCTCTTGAGCCTTCTCCATGTCAACCTGGCTTATTTTATGAGATTAACTTCTTGACATCTTGAGTCCTGCAGTGATGAGCTGGAGGCAGTGGTATGCTGGAACCGGCTTATACCAGCTTGGGAAAGTCTATTGTCAAGTTTTCAGTGAGAGCTTTTATAGCTCAGAAATGACAAACTGCAAATCAGGCCTTGATTTATTGTTTTGTTGATTTTCTAGATTTATTAATTTGACGGAGAAAAAATGATGCCGATTAGTAATGCAGATTAAACTGAAAAGTGTGTCAAGTCCAATTTTTCGAGAGCCAGTTGTTAAATATTTATCAGGATTCTCCTGAATTCAATTCAATAAACATTTATTAAGCACCTACCACGAGCCAGGCACTGTATTAATGGACGGGATGGAAATGGAGTGAGAAGCCAACTTGTTATTGTTAATAAGAAAGAATGAGGGAATGAGGTCAAGAAAAGTGGGTATGGTCTAATGAGATGTCTGGAGGGACAGAAGGTAAAAAGAAGTTGAGTGCCCCAACTGCAATAGCTTGTCCTCAAATTTGATTTTATTAAACACCAGCCCCATATTAGACTAACTATGGTGGAATGTGCCTTTAGCAAAAACATAGAGGGCCTCCTTACTACCAGATTCCTGGAAAGAAAAACAGATGAAAATGGAAATTTATTTTTCTTTGAGGTCTATTTTCCGATTCTATTTCAAGGCCTACTATCTGAATTTAATTAGCCTCACCCTAATTTAGACAACAGCATAATATTTAATGTCATGATTGCCCAATATTCTTTTAGTAGCTACTAATTTTACCTACTAATCAACAGTTGGGCATGGTTTTTTTTTCTTCAATGGAACAATCATTCAGTACAACAATTTTTTCTTCAGTAGATCAAGGTGGAGTCCCATCCACAATGTTTGGGCAGAGGTGGGGAGAGAACCCAAGGAGTTAAGTAAGCCTTCAAATTCCGATCATCCTATGATCAAGGTCAAAAGTAATATATTGATGCTAAGCATGTTTGGACTGTCTGACATCAGGACTACAACACTGAAAAGTCCATTGAGGGACTATTTGAATTGTTTATAGAAGCTAAAAGTGCAGCAGGAAATTTGATTGAATGGAATTGTGCTGAGATGTAAGACCCCTGAAGCCTTGGAGGTGGTGTGGTGTGGTGTGGTGTGGATTAAATTACCCAACTGTTTGCAACTTCTCAAAGTTTATTGTGTAGTCTCCTTGCTCAGATAAATAGATAAATAAATTTTGTGAAGAGAAGCATTCATTTAAATGGCAGTGAAAAATATAGCATTATTATAAATTTAAAGTAATTCCCTCGTTGTTTCTCTATCTACTAGAAGACCAGAACTCCCAAGAAACTGAATATTGTCCAGGAGGTACCCACTCCCTACTCCCTTCTAATTAAATTTGCATTATTAGAATAAGTCATAGTAGACAAGGTTTTTCAATTCTCTCCTGTTGTGATTGTAGTCCCTTATTGCTCCTTTATCTGTATGGCCATGCATATGAACATTTTCTCTTCAAAAAGACTGACGCTGCTTAGGACCTTTCTTTTATCTCTCTAAAAGACTAAATCCTGGAACTTTAGAACTTGGGGTTGCTAAAGAGGTAATACAGAGGCTGGCACCACCAGACTAAAATTGTCTTCCTACATCAGAGAGGCACAGGAACTCTCTAGAAATTTGAAATTGTCCAGAAAATATCCCTTTCCTTTATCCAGGATGGAGGGATGATAGTAGTTCAGGTATTTTCCTCTCAGGTAAGGTGAATAAGAGCTAACCATAGCTGAAAGTACATCACCACCAAGGCAACCACCAAGACTCAGGTTCAGTTATAAATAAGCTATTCTCTCAGGATTTCTCCAGAAAAGTAACTAAAATAGCAAAAGGCCAGAAATGCCTAAGTCTATGATGAAGACCCCTTTTATAGGCCTAACATAAAGAGAGAGCTCCAGTACACAAAAGACCATCCAAACTACTTCATCCCCAATCGATCTACAATAGTCAAAGGCAAATAGTTTACCCACAATCATCTGTCCTCAATGAAATATGAAGTATGAATGGTTATACAAGTCCCAGTGGGGATATCCACATCTCCCATATCAAAATCCACCAAAATCCCACTGTCTCATTTCCCTGTAACCTCATCAAGTTGAACAGAAAACTCCCTCTACAATTTCCAAAGAAAAGAAATGAAACCAATTTAATTGAACAAACTTTTACGAAGTGCCTGCAATGGTTTTGGAGGCAATGGAGAGGTTCATGGTAGATATAAGCAGATAAAAGATGCCATCAGGAAAATACATCATTCAAAAAATAATAATAAAAAATGAGCTCATCATTTGCCAAGAGTGAAGGACAATGGGTGGACAGCTTGAGTGCTTCGGTGGTATTTTTATGACATCGAAAGAATTCAAGGAAGGTCCCTAGCCATGTTGAGTATAAGGTTATGGAAGAACATGGGCAAAAGTCACACAGACAGGCTTGGATGGGTTGAGATCTGTATCTTTTTGTATTCCCTACTTAACACCATACCTGGCACATAGTAGGTGTTTAATAAATGTTTGTTGACAGACCGGAGAAATCATCCATCATGATGAGTTACTAGATCTATTTGAATATTTGAGTTCATGCAAAACAGCTGTTCCAGAACCAGAGGATACAAAGACAGCATTTTTTTTTAAGAAAAAGCATTTCTGCCATCAAGGAACTTGTATTTTACTGAAATGACCCCTGTGAGCACCAAGGCAATATAGGTGAAAAGAAGAAATCCAATATTCTAATTGTCTAAAGACTACCAGATCCTAGCAACTGCATTCACCCAGATACCTTCATAGAACCTCGTGCAGAAACCATATGATACAAATAAGAATTTGTCCCACTTAAATGAAGCAACAACAGCAACAACTCCAGAAAAACAAGATTCTCTAACTTCCCTCAGTGATTAATTTGTGTTAATAATACTCACTGTCAAGAATGTTGCCTTAATATCTAACCCAACTCCCTCTTGCTTCAACAGGAGCCCATTTCCTCGTTTAATTTTCAGTGCAATATATCAGCTCCTTTTGGACTAAGAGGATGAGCTTTCCCTGGTTAATTTGTTGTTAATTTTGAAGCACTTTAATAATTAATATCAGCTTTTCACTCCCACCAGGCTGACAGGCAGGCTTTTCTGAATCTCCTCCTGCTTTTAATTGGCACCTTGTGAGCTGCAAACTGAACAGTGAAAATGAGTTAAACATGAGGTGTAGGCTGACATTTCTTTGTTGACAAAATTCAGCAAATTCAATCTCAGGAACAATTTGGGAGAACTACAAGAACAGTACTGGTTGAGGAAGGAAAACCCCCCATATATTCCCCTTTATATGCCAATGTTCAGCAACCCTACATTCAAAAGGCATGATGGGATAGAGGATGGAGATGTGCTAATGGAAACAGAAAATCTTACTACTTGATGTTATAAACATTCTCAGTTGTATATTTTTTAAAACACTGAAGTCTACAACATTCCCCTCATGTCTCGAGCAAATGCTGATAAGAATAAGACCTACAGGTGTTGACTGAATGTTTACTTCTTTTCCCCAAGTACCCAGGTCAGCTGCATAACTTCTTAGAAACAAAGGGTAGGAAAGAGGTTAGATACATTACTGGGAATCATGATAACCCAGAATGTGTCACAGATGGAAGTGATAATAACATCCCAAGCAGACAAACGAAACCCTTTTCTGTGTGTATATGCTCAGCTTAATACTGAATAAAGTAAAACCTAGGTGCTTAGCGTCCTGGAGGCTGACTAGCGTTCAAAGCCTGATATAAACTAAAACATTAGGGGAAATAAAAAACCAAAACATTAACTAACCTCGAATGCTATTATTGGATCTTTCGTCACTGATCTGCTAATATAATTGGACCTGAAAAAGGAGGAACTAGATTTTTTCCCATTTTGCTTTACAGTGAACATGTCAGATACTCATGCTGCCCGTGAATTTCTAATATTGTTGATTCACTGATCTACTTTCCTATCTACGTCTGCCCGTATATACAATCCACTAGCTGTTTATCTATTATCTATCCCTCCATCTATCTAGCTCTGTCTATCTATCTATCTATCTATCTATCTGTTAGTCTTTGTGTGCATGTACACACACACACACACACATATACATTTATTTATGTAAATCTTTCAACCTGCCATCTACCTAGCTGTCTATCATGGCTCTCTAATCAACACAGTTATTTGTCTGCTCCTCTATCTATCTGAACTTCAGAGTTGAAAGGGACCTTGGAGAATAACTCATAATTGATCAACAGTCTCCTCTTAGACAAATGGTTGTCTGACCACTGCTTGAAAACCACAAGTGAGCAGGAATCCATTATCATCCTAGGAAGCCACTTGATCTTGGGACCTGAAGAATTGAGTGACCTCCCAGAAAAGTTCACCTATTCATTTTGTGTCAGTACACTTGTAGATGGTTGGAATAGGCTCTTAAAGCCCATATCTTTGCATAAATTACCATGGTCTGGATTGTGGAGATAAAAAATTGTCTAAATATCTTTCATAGTAAGCATGATTTTTAGATTTAAATTTAATGTAACTTAAACTTAGATTTAAATTTAATTTAGCATAAGTATAGATTTTAATTTAATTTAAGTTATTTGAAAAAACAATAATAAAATATAAAATCATGGGAAAATGCATTATTCTTCAGTTTTCCCTTTGATGACAGACAGAACAAATCTAATCTCTCTTCCAGGTTCCAGCCCTTCGAATAACTGAAAACAAGTATCATACTTCCCTCAATGTTCTCATTTAGTGCAAAGTACAGAAGAATTATTATCTCTTTATTTCTGGAAGTTCTATTTCTCAATATGGTTGAAGATTATACTACCATTTTTAGCAGCTATATTAACCCATTGACCTTGCAATCCATTCCAAACCTCAAATATTTTTTAGTTGAGCTACCCTATAGCTATGCTTCCCTCATTTAATACTTGTAAGATTGATTTTTTTTGAACCAAGTATAAGACATCATCCTTATCTTTATTAAAATTTATCTTTATTAGATTAGAATTTTCCAGCCTGTCTAGGTTTTTTTTGATACTTATTCTGTCATTCAACTTGTTAGGCATCCCTCTTAGCTCTGTATTTTCTACAGAGTTGATAATTATGTTCCTCTATGCCTTTCCAAGCCATTGACACCAATGGTAAATAGCCCAGGGTCAAGGACAGATCCTTGCTGTCCTATACTAGAAACTTCCTGCCAACTTGACATTCAACTTTAATGACTGATCTTTGGTTCTAGCCATTTAACTTGTTCCAAATCCACTAACTGAATACATTCAGGCTACATCTCTCTATCTTTTCCAAAAAGAATAACACAAGAATCTTTGTCAAATTCTTTAATAAAATCTTAGTAAACTAGGCTTAGAGACTCTTCAGATCTAGAATCTTTGCAAGCCTGTCCAAAAAGTACATGAAGTCCTAATTGGGAACAATTTGTTCTTACTGAAGTCATGCTGACATTAATAACACCCATTTCATTTCTAGACACTCTTAAGCCATCACTTTAATAATAAATTCTTGAAGCTTGCCAGGAATCAAAGTCAAACTCATAGCTGATAGCTTGCAGACTCCATTCTGTTTCCTTTTGGAAAATTTAAGCAATATTTGCTCTTATCTCATATGGCACTTCTCTTGGCTTATAAAACCGTTCAAGGATCACTGATCAACAATCACATCCATCAATACTTTCAATATACTGAACAGAGGTTTTGTGGAATTTTGTTAACCTGGACTCAATGCTATGCTCTCCAATTACCTTGTTATGGAGTATGGGTTTCAACTCTCAATTAGCCATCTTTTTTTCTCTGTCCTATCCAGTCCAAAGATTATTCTTCTTGGAAGAGAAAAAAAAGAAGTCAAATAAAGAGTTGAGTAGTTATGCCTCCAATACAATTCAATGAAACTTTATTTAGCTTTTAATATGAATGAGGCACTGTTCAATATGCTGGGAATGTAAAAACAAAACTAGTCTGTCCAGGAACTCCCATTCTACTGTTTTATCATCATCGTCATCCAATCTACTCTGAGAAGTCATCTATCCCTCCACAAAGCTTAAATTAATAACAAGCAACTAACCAGAGTCCTTTGTCCTGTAGTTAGCTTCTGCCTCTGCTTCCACTTCTGCTTCTGCCTGGTAAGCATTCCTTACCAAACCTCACTCTTTCTGATCTTTGGCACTTCTGATACCCTATTTACAAAATTAAGCTGCACTTTTCTATTCATCCTCCATTACTTGTCTTTACTTCTATTTTTTAAAAATGTTTTAAAATATGATTTCAAAGTGCACATAAATATACATATAAATCTATATGCATGTACATATATTCATTTCAATCTTTCAAAAATCTTTGATTTCATAATGCTGGATTTAATCCTTTCATCAATGAAGATCATGGCCCCTCTATGAGTTAAATAGCTTTTATGAGTTGCTGTGTCAAAAAAAAAAAACGTCATTAGTCTATGAAAAACTTGGTGATGAGTCTTGGCAAACTTAGCAAGGCTTGTCCTGGGATAATAATGCATCAATGAACTATTATTTATTAAGGACCTAATAACCTGGGATTACAAAGACAAAAGAGAAACAGTCTCTTCCCTCAAGGAACATACATGTATATGTAACAAGTATACACTAAATAGTCAAAATATATACAAGCTTATTTTTGTTTTTTTTTTTCCCTTTGGAGGGTAGAGAGGAAGGTATTAACAATTCTGTGATTTAGTAAAGGCACATGGTGGAGCTTGAACTGAACTTTGAAGAAAACTGGGAAATAACAGACTTACCATCTCTCATGAGGAATCTTTCTAGGTAGACAGGACCTACTAGAGCTTGTGCTATATGGCCACAGACTTGGAGAACCCAGGATCACTTCCACACCAGAGAATAGGCCCTTAGGAAGGTTAGGGGTCTGTGAATAAAATCTACCTATGTGCATGTGTATTATATACACAAAGGATAGCCTTAAAAGGAATAGAGACCTCTCCCACTCCTTGCATCAGTAAGACAAGATTCATGACTTCAAGGATGACCATGAACATGCCTGAATGGTTTGGATTTGAAAAGTATGAAAAACTATGTAGAAGGCAGAGGAAGTATAACATTTATTTAGACTCCAGAGGATAAAATCCCAGGACCAATAACCCCAATTCGATATAGTAATAATTATATTCCAAGACCAGTAATGTAGCAATGTAGCAACAAGGAAATTATAATATAGTATTATAGCAAGGAACCAAGTCATCCTGTAACCTTTCCCCCTGCTCAGGCCTTCCTGTAAACAATCACTCAAGAATCCTAACTGGTTGCCTGTATTCTCTTCCCTCTCAGTTCTCTGATCTCCAAAGTTCCCTGGTTTCCACTCTCTGCTTAGCACTCTCTCTGCAGCTCTGTCAACTCCGAGTTTCTGCTCCTTGGACTGAATTCCAGTTCCTGCAGCTCACTGCAGATTCTGCTGCTCTCAGTTCTGGGCTCTCTTTATGAACAGTCCTAGCTGGCATCTGACTGGATAGAACTCAGGTCTCTGATTGGCTGGTTTCATGATCGACTAGAACTCAGTGCACATACCATTGGCTTTGGTCTTTGCAACTCCCCTTAGGGCCCTGAGGGCTTCACGCCCAAATAAGCTTAGCACCTAGAAAGTAGAGGCTTTAGGCCTACTTACAACAAAGATATAATGAAGCTTTACCACCTAGGCCCAGCTAGGGTGGGGAAGAGCTTTGATCACATTAATACTACACTCCTTCATTCAACAAAAGAGGTTTTGGATCAACTTTAACATGACTTTTAATTCCTTTTGGTTCTTTACTAAAACTAGAATAATTTCCACACACATGTAATATTTGGAATAGAAAAAAAATCTATTGTTCTATGCTCAAATAGTCTATTTTCATATTTGTATGCTAGTAAGTACACATTTTCAAATTCTGCCTTTCACATCAATGTTAGAGAAAAATAATATTCATGCCTGCTATACCTCTTTATGTAATGATGGCAAATTAATATTAATCATTGTCTTTCTTCTTGATAAAACTCAAAGTTTCAGTTTAAGATGCCAGGGGCTTGATGTGCATATAATAAAAAGTAATCTGTGCTATTCCAGTGGTGCAGTTTGCAAAGTTAAACTAATATAAAAGATACAGAATATATCCAGAGCCTGGGAATTAAAAGGCATCCGAAGAATGACAATCTGCTAGACAATTTTCAGTGACATCTAGGTGATGTGAAGAATAGCTCTCTTATTTTCTTGAAGACACTTTGAGGATAAACTTAATAAAGTTATTAGAATGGTAGAATAAATAAATATCCTCTAGATTTTATTTTTATGTGGCCCTGAGAGAAAACACAAATGCACAAGTATTCATATGTTCTACAAGGTACAGTTGCTTGAGTAATCTTTAACAACTTCACCTTCAGGAAATAAATCGATACATCATTCACGAAATGAGTCAGTCTGTCATAGTGGGTGGAGAACTGGATTCCCAGCCAGGAAGACCTTCATTCAAGGCCTGACAGTGACACATTTTAGTTGAGTTGACCCTCAGGAATCACTTAACCTCTCAGTGCTATAGGTAACTCTCTGAGATTAGAATTTGCAAAGAAGATGCTGACTTGTATTGGTAGAGGGAGCTTCCCTATCCAGGAGATCCCTATGTCTATTAGATCACAGGTACAATTTCTAGTTAATAAACATTTATTAAGTGACGACTATGTGCTGGGCACTGTGCTAACCTCTCTGGGTACAAAGAAAAGTAAAAAAAAAACCAAATATTTCTTGCTCTTAAAGCATTCACAGTCTAATGAAAGAGATATGTAAACAACTATGTACACACATATGTATAGATAGATTTGTACGTACATATACACACATACACATTGTATAAATATATACATAATATGGGGTAGCTAGGTGGTGTAATAGGGTGCCAGGCCTGGAGTCAGCAAGACTCATCTTCCTAAGTTCAAATCTGGCCTCAGACACTTACTAGCTGTGTGACCCTGGGCGAGTCACTCAACCCTATTTGCATCAGTTACCTCATCTGTAAAATGAACTGGAGAAGGAAATGGCAAACCACTCTAATATCTTTGCCAAGAAAACCCCTAAAAGAGGGGTCATAAAAGTTGGATATGACTGAAATGACTGAACAACAACAAATATACTGTGTGTGTGTGTGTGTGTGTGTATGCTAGATTTGTTAAAATCAGCAGAGAGAAGGCACTAGAATTAAGGAGAATCAGAAAAGACTTCCTATAGAAGGATGTTAGCTGGAACTTATAGTAAGTCTTGGAAGGCAAGAGGCAGCAATGAAGACAATTTGAGGCATGGGGCGACAACCAGTGAAAATGCCTGGAATTGGGAGATGGACTGTCTTGTTCAAGGAACAGCCAGGAGGCCGGTGTCATTGAACTGTAGAGTACATGGCGGGGATTGAGGTATAGGTAAGGGATTGAGGTAAGGTATAATATTACTGGAAAACTGGAGGTCGGGGAAAGCAGGTTATGAAGGGCTTTGAACACCAAACAGAGGATTATATTTGATCCTGAAAGTGACGGGAGCCCTTGGAGTTTATTGAATAGGATACATGACATGGACTTTAGGAACAGCACTTTGAATATGAAAGATATTTCGGCAACTTTTTATCAACACAATGAAGAACATAGTAACGTATGCAGAGAAATGGGCTTGAAATGTGTACTTGAACCGTCTCAAAGTACGCTGACATAACATGAACAGGTCGAACTTTCTATGAGCCCATGGATCATTCCCAAATTGCTCCTTCTCAGTCTTCTTTGCTTAATCTCCATCCATGTTATGCTTATTAACTGTGGATGTTCCCCCCACATACTTTGTCTCTGTCATGGACTCTCTAGTTTCCTCCCTCTATAGTATTTCATTTGGTGATCGCATCATCTCTTATGGATTCCATGATCAACTTTATGTTGATGATTCTTAATTCTATTTATCCAGCCCTAACCGCTCAGCTGACCTCTGGTATCTTATCTCCAACTTCTATTGAAATGTCAAACTGGATACCCCATAGACATTTTAAACTTCACATCTGCAGATAATGCACAATCATTCATGGTCAAACAAAACACCATTTGAGGACTGAGGCGGAAAAGCATTACCAGTAGAATATATCAAGGAAGAATTAATGAAGAATGTAGTATTTGAGTTGGGATTTAAAGGGTAGGTAATAATTGGACAGGTGAAGATTAGGGGAAGGGCAAGAGACCCGAGTGGGGAACAATATGAATGAAAGAATACAGGTGGGAAAGTATAGAGCATATTCAGAGGTTTCAGAACAGTCCACTTTGGCTGGAGCATAAAGTGTGTAGAAAGGAACATTATGAGATATGGAAAGAAAGGCTGTGTGGTGCCAGATTGGGGAAGGTCTTGAATACCAGGCAGATGAGTTGGAAACTTCCTCAGAGTTATCTGCATAGATTTTACAATTGAAGCTGTGGGATTGAATCAGATTGTAAAAGGAGATCCTATAGAGAGAGTTGACAACCACAGGTCCTTGAGAAATACCCACATTAATGGTTAGGAAAAGAAATAAGGAGTCAATGAAGAAGTCAGACCACAGAAGGTTGAAGAAAAGAATATTGAGAGAAATGATTATTAATAACTAATGATTTGAGGAGATTCAGAGTTCCCCCTTTTTCTATTCTGAAGACCTGAATTTCTGAAGGTTGAGTTAATCTTCCCTAAACAACCCCATCCAACCTTACCAGGAAGCTTTAGTCTAAGGTGAATTCCATTCAATCAAGCTTGGGTGGAGACAGACCCTTTTTGTCTAAATTGGGTGGAGACAGACCCTTTTGTCTAAATTGGGTGGAGATAGGCCCTGTTGTGTGAATCTGGGCTAGGGGTGGTCTGGGTATAGAGATGGTCTCATAGTGCAAGGGTAACTTGATGTCACTCTCAGCCCCTCATTATAATATTAATTCCTTCATTAATTGCTAAGGAATCAGAGTTGATTCCCACCGTGGGGAATACCTACTCTTCAAAGCGTATATCAACGAATTAATTATGTATTATTGTGAGCCTGCCACCATGATTGTCTTTGGTCTAAGAGAGAAGACCAAATGGCCATCCTTTTTATTAATAAATGTGTTAGCCTTATTTATAAAATGGTTGAATTACCCCAAAACTGTGCCTCTTGAACCTTTTAAATCACCACAACATGCAGTGTGATGGTACATACACTACATAAATGTTAGCCATCATCATCAAAATCATCTCAAACCAAAGGAAGAAAAACTATCTAGGAGGAGGGGTGACTTTCCTTGTCAAAAGGTCAGGAGGACACAAAAAGGTTATGGAAGAGGAGAATTCCAAAAAACCATTGGATGGAGACCTTTGAGAAAGAAAGCTCAGTAGAGTGGTAAGAGCAGAAGTCAGGTTGCAAGGTGTTAAGGAGGAAGTGGTAGTGAGGAAGAAGGACATTTAGTGTGGAAAGCCCTTTCAAGAAGTTAGGCATTGAAAGGGAGGACAAAGTTGGTGCAATAGCTGGAGGTGATAGAAGGGTTGAAAAATGTAGGCTTTTGTACAATTGGAAAAGCTTGAGTATATTTGTAGGCGAATGGGAAGGACTGGTGGAGACGGAGAGATCGATGTCTCTGGGGCTCATTTTTCTCATCTACAAATTGAGATGGTTGGACTAGATGATTTCTAAGGTCCCTTTGAGATCTAAATCTTTGATTCTAGGATTTTGTTGGAAATCAAGAGAATGATATGACCTAAAATTTTGGGTCAAAGGAAGCCAAAGTTACATATACTACTTCGTTAAGTAGAGATACCAGTCATGAGCAAAAAATGTCATGTGCTAGAAGACTAAATAAAAGGCGACATTTTAAAGCTAATGCATACTGGCCTTGGAGTCAGGAATACCTCAGCTCTGACATACTCTAGGTCTGTAGACATGGGCAAGTACTTTACCTCTCAGTGCCTCAGACAACTCTGTAAGACTCTAAATTTCAGATAAGTTGGTGATCTGCATGGGTGCAGGAAGTATTCAAACTGGGAGCTCCTCACACTGATGAAATCACAGGTCTAGACTTACCTCCCACAACCTCCTCTGTTTCTCTTAAAAGATGAATGAATACTCAACATATAGAATCAATTGGTCAGTCAGCAATTATTAAATACTATATGCCAGGCACTGTGCTAAATGGTTGGGATAAAAAGAATGGTAAAAGTGCAAAAACAACACAATTATATAATAAGAGAAATTGAAATGGATTTCTCAAAAGTCCCCATATTGACCTTCATATTTTTAAATCAGGTGACCTCTTCTCTCTAGCCCTCTTGACTTTTCTAAGACACTCATTTTAACAATTCTGACTTCTTCCCTGCATATTTTCTCTTCTCTAAGGCCAGTTCTCTAGCTGCAGGCAATACTTCCACAGCATCCTTGTCTTGGCTTCACTGCATCTAGCCTTAATGCACACCCAAGCCAAAAAAACAAGGGCAGCAGCAACAGCAACATAAAAACACACTCTGGATTTTTCCTTGCATTGTAATACTATTCCCTATGACCCCAGGCCTCATGGAAGTTTTCCAACTGCCCTTTTCCTCTTTTATGGAAGTCTCTGGTCAGACCAACTCTCACGATCTCTTCCTCAGCATTCAGGGAATGCCTTCCACCCAAATCAGTACCACCCACATTTTAGAAGTTTGATATATCACTCCTCACATCTCCTTTGTTCTCCTGTGGATTCCAAACTTCTGATGCCAACTAGGTGGGGATATTTCGATTCTAGAGCCACCTCTTATACGATCCAATGGATTAAAATGTTTCTAGGGAAGTTATCCCAGGAGGTATGTGTATTAGGAGGGCAGAGTTTATAATCTCAAAGAGGATCATAAACATGTCTGAAAGGTTCGGAACCGCCGGATATAAGAAACTCTCAAAGTAGAAGGCAGAAGAATCAAAACATATATTTAGGCTCCACAGTAACCAACCCATGAACCAGCAACCCCATTTTGATATATTGATCAAAAGCTTCCAGGCCCAATAAGTACGCCTTGAAAGAGTAACCAGGAGGCTACAGAGAAGCATGATTGCATAAAGCAAAATCATGCTTCCCCCTCTATGGTAAAAAGATTACCCACTGGCCTGAAGTCTTTGTTCAGCTTCCTCCCGTAGGTCAGCTCTGCTACTGGCAGCTCCTGCTTCAGCTGTGGCTGTAGCTATAGCAGCCTCTGGCTCCAACAGGAGCTGCTTTTAACCATCCGGCTTTTGCGGGGGTGTAAGGTACGCTGGGGAAAGCACAGGTTCTTTCAATCTGCTTAAGCAAGGTGAAGGGGTTGACCGGGAAAGCACAGGTTCTTTCCATCAGCTTAAGCAAGGGAAGCAAGGTGAAGGGGCCGACAAGCTTACTCCAGTCCAACATACAAACAGCATTCAGTTCAGGGGAAAAAGCCAAACTAGTCAAGGCCACTTGTTGACTAAGTGCTAAGGAGCCCATTTTTGGTTGCCAATACACTCCACCCCTTGTTATAGGATACATAATCTAATCAGCCATGTATCCTAGAACATACATTGTGATCCAATTACAAAGGAAACTAAAACATATCATTCATTATAAAGCAAAACATATCATTTGGTGACATTCCTAAATATTGGTTTACGATTCAAATGTGATCCACCCCTAGGTCCCAGCAAGATAATCTCTTCAATCAATCATCCCAAAAATAATTATTAATAATTCAAATGTCCACCCCTAAGTCCTTGTATCCATTACATAGGATCAATAATATCATAATAATAAAACAACATAGCAAAGATAACACAAAATAAGTAAACATAGAACACTATCATCATTCCCACCCCCCTTGAATGATTGGGGCTCAAAATCTTGGGGTAAGGGGTGAAGGTCTCATTTTCCATAGCTTCTTCATGCTGAAATTAGATGTAGAGATGGCCCTGCCCCCAAAAAGTCCCATTCCAGAGGTCAGTTCTTTAACGAGCTGGCAGGAATTCCAAGAATGCTATGTGCTTAGGCAGTCACCAGAAAGTGCAGGGTGCTTAAGCCTAAAGGAAACAAAACTAGCAACAACGTTAGCCAAAACAAAAGACAAAAAGAGTAGACAAGTATGGACTATTATTCTTCAAATAAAATCATCTCAAGTTTGGTTGAGATTTCAGTTATGCAAAGATCCAACATCAGAGCCAAACTCAGGTGGGAAATGTTTCTTTTCAAAAAGGAACATAATGAGGAAGCCAAGAGGATCCCACCCTAGATAGAGACTAAGATTGTCCTCTCAGCCTTTCCCCAGATGTACAAGGAAACACAATGGGAAAATTTAACTAAGAGGATCCCATCCTAGATAGAGACTAGGATTGTCCTCCCAGCCTTTCCCCAAATGTACAAGTTTTCATCTGTTAATCACACAAGGTCACCTTCACTCTGAGTGGCTTGTGGGCTTGCAGGAGCAGTTCTTATTTCCCTATTTCTCCTGTTATCTCTGTACATTCTATATAATTCATTGGTTGGAATGCCATCTATCATTTCGAAACCTACCCCTGCTCTCAATAGAGCAGTAAACATTTCTTTCCTTGTTACTCTCCTTTGGCGCCAAGTTTGCTGGTTATTCACCCTTCTCTCTCGAGGAGATCTATCCCTTCCCCAGTCTCCTAAGTCATGTAACCGTAAAATCTTATTTATCACTGTTGTAAGACGGCTCCCTACTTCTCCAAGTAATAAATTCAAAATTAGTTGTTTATAAGCAGGGGGAGCTGTCCTAATTATTAAATTCCTATGAGGCAGTCCCATTGGATCATTGTAATATTTGTCTGCAGTTCCTATCATAATGGCAGTCTTCATTACCTCCTCCTTTAGTCTCATGATACAATCTCTAAGTGAATACCAGGGTCTGTGCTCAGTGGGCCACATAGAATCAGTAGCATATCTCTTATTGCATCCCACAGCGGCTAATGCCAACAGAGTAGTCCTGCTGTCACCATCTCCTTGCTGATGATGTTCCCTAAAAGCTTGTTGAACTAGAGGATCATGGCTGATACCTATGAATCTCATGCAGTCTGTCCTATCTACTGATATTCCACTGGCCCCTTGATCACTGAGTCTTACCATCCAAGATATCAATGGTTCTCCTATTCTTTGGCTGAATCTACTCAAAATATCTGTGACCTCTTGTGGTGAGAAATCTTCCTGAATTTCCCTCGTAACTGAATCTTCACCTCGGGTTTCTGTCTTCCTCCTTTGTATGGGTCGAGCCCTTGTCTGATCATTTAACCATCTCCTATTCTCTGTGTGAGGGACATCCTGAACCCCAGTAGTGTTTTGTGCCTCAGCCCCTAATGTTGTCTCATTTTCCCCCCACTCACTTCCTCTGCCACCATGGCTAGGACGAAGCAGGCAGTCAGGCTCTTTCTGGGCTGGGTTGAAATGCACTCTGGGCTTTTTTGGTCTCCTGTTGCTCTTAGCCACATTAATAGAAAAGTTCTCATTTGAGTCAGTTTGGTCTCCTGCTATCTGAGATTCCCCTTCTTGCTGTGGGGTAGGAGTGCCCCCATGTCTTTCACTTAATCTCAATCTTTTGTATACTAGCCGGTAGGCTGATAACACTATCCAGCTTTGCCTAGATAGTGATGCCCCTGACTGAATCCCAACTTCTTGTAAACACTTTTCCAAATCCCTAGGATCTCCTCTCCGTAGCCTTGGTTCCCAGTTTTCACAGGGTCCAGCTTTTTTAGCCAATTCTTTTGCTAGGGAGGAATAAAATGGATCCTCCCATCCTGGGATATTCATCTCTTCCTCTGAAATTGTTCTGCTTCTAAATAGAGATCTTATACCTAGCGATCCCATCCTCGTCGCCAAATGTATTAGGAGGGCAGAGTTTATAATCTCAAAGAGGATCATAAACATGTCTGAAAGGTTCGGAACCACCGGATATAAGAAACTCTCAAAGTAGAAGGCAGAAGAATCAAAACATATATTTAGGCTCCACAGTAACCAACCCATGAACCAGCAACCCCATTTTGATATATTGATCAAAAGCTTCCAGGCCCAATAAGTATGCCTTGAAAGAGTAACCAGGAGGCTACAGAGAAGCATGATTGCATAAAGCAAAATCATGCTTCCCCCTCTATGGTAAAAAGATTACCCACTGGCCTGAAGTCTTTGTTCAGCTTCCTCCCGTAGGTCAGCTCTGCTACTGGCAGCTCCTGCTTCAGCTGTGGCTGTAGCTATAGCAGCCTCTGGCTCCAACAGGAGCTGCTTTTAACCATCCGGCTTTTGCGGGGGTGTAAGGTACGCTGGGGAAAGCACAGGTTCTTTCAATCTGCTTAAGCAAGGTGAAGGGGTTGACCGGGAAAGCACAGGTTCTTTCCATCAGCTTAAGCAAGGGAAGCAAGGTGAAGGGGCCGACAAGCTTACTCCAGTCCAACATACAAACAGCATTCAGTTCAGGGGAAAAAGCCAAACTAGTCAAGGCCACTTGTTGACTAAGTGCTAAGGAGCCCATTTTTGGTTGCCAATACAGTATGGGAGATACTCAAAAATAAAATTTCGAAGACACAAAGGGAAATAATTACAAAAAAGAGGAAAAATGGGATCTGGATGAAGAGACCAGTATAAGTACACAGGGAACTCTTCAACTAACTTCATTTAAAGAAAATGATACCAAAAAAGGAATCAAGTCGGTGAATATAAAAGCATGTTATGGTCTTATCAAAGTAGTATGAGGAATGCTAAGGCTCAGAATGAGCAGAGACTGGTAAAGGAAGTTAAGGACACTGAAAAGGGCTGTTTTTTAAGCTAGGACAAGGAGGAGAAGAGGACGGGATGATGATAACTGATAACAGAGAGAGGGCAAGATTAGTCGATTGTAATTTTATTTCTATTTTCTTTTTCAAGGAGAATGACCTTTACATTGGAAATGGCAAAACAAAAATAGCTAACAGAGATTTGGCACCCAAGATAAGTAAGGACATAGTGAGCACTTAGTTGTTCTTAGTGAATTCAAGTCACCTGAATCAGATGAACGACGTTCTCAGGTGCTGAAAGAAATGGCAGTTGCTCAACCACACTGTCTCCAAGGAAAATTGGAGAGACATCATAAGATTGGGAAAGGCCAAATGTCCTGATTTTCAATATTAAGCATTATTTCATGACCATTATTAATTATTCCAGTTCAATTTTCATAATTATATGAAAGAGATGATTGTTTAGCATGTAGAAAAGGAAGCAGTGATTAAAATAAGCCAGGATGAATGAACTGGAAACCAAGGAAGTGTCTGGGGAATTATCTGGGGACTGGCCGAACAAATTGTAGAAGATTATTGCACTGTAAGAAATCATGAAAAGGATGGTTTCAGAAAAACTTGGGAAAACTGATATGAAATAAGTTAGATCAAAGTAAGCAAAACCAGGCAGAAAATCTGTCTATTAATGGTAAGTCAAAAAGTCTTGAAAGGCTTAAAATAGTGAAGGCGATGATCAATCAGATGATCAATGAAACATTCCACCTACCTCATGACAAGAGAGGTGATGGAATCAAAATAGACTATGACATATCTTTTAGAACCAGAAACTCAAGGAAATTGTTTTACTTGACAATTCATATTTGTTACAAAGTTTTGTTTATTCCAATATGGGGGAAGGGAAAGTGAGGAGAGAGGAGATAGGGATAGTTTAGCCAAAAGAGTAAGGAAGGAAGAAAGAAAAAAGCACCACTGAAACATTTTTTAAATATGCACGGAAGAAAACAAAAAAACCAACAACCAGAAAGTAGGTCAGAAGGAATTATCGACAAGCAGGACAGCATTGAAATTTATGTGTTAAATTTATTATACGTGTAAAAAGGAAGGTAAATTGTACATTGAAAAAATTAGCAGTTTTATATGCAATTCTCTGGTTATTTTTTGGACCCTCCTGGCTCAGAGTGAATGTAAATAGTAACTGTTTCTCTTTTGGCCAGCAGCCCTGAGGACCTTCCACTCCCAGTTTGATTTTTCTTTTTCTTTCTTTCTTTCTTTCTTTCTCTCTTTCTTTCTTTCTTTCTTTTTTTAATTAAAGGGGCCATCCCTTCATTCACTTCTTAAGGAGTGAATTCATTGAATGGGTGCTGCCTCGCTCAACTTAAAAGGGCCAAGTTCTCTTACTGCATCCTGGGCCATCTCCAGCAATCCCGATGGATATCTGGCCACTGGACCCAGATGGCTCTGGAGGAGAAAGTGAGGTTGCTGACTTTGCCCAGTCCTCTCTCCCTCAAATCAAAGTCAATTGCAAGTCATGTCATCACCTCCCTGATGTCATGGTTCTCTTTGAGGATGAAGGACAAACCATACACATAACAATATATACATGTATATGATACATATATGTGTATATGCTAATTTTATTTGGTATTTAGTTCACTATAAATACATAAAATTCAAAGAAAAAACTATACAAATACATAGAGCTAGTATGGAATTATGAACAAATCATGCCAAACAAACCTAATTTTATTTTTGACTGATTTGCTGACTGGGTAGATGGAAGAACTGATATAGATATACTTAAATTTTACCAAAGAATTTGATAAAATACTTGGTACTATTTTTTTTATGGGAAAGATGAAGAGATTTATTACTAGATGGCAATATAATTAGATAAGTTCAGAATTGGTTGAATGGTCAGTGTCAAAGAGTAGGTCAACACTGCAGACGGTTTCCAGTATAATGTATTAGAAATTGATGGTTGGCCCTGTGTCATTTAATGGTTTTATCTATTGCTTGGATAAAGCATGGTTGATATTCTCATCAAATTTGCAAGTGGCCCAAAGCTGGGAGAAACAATTAATGCAGCAAAGGATTATGTCAGGATCCAAAGAGATTTTGATGTGCTAGAGCACTGAGCTGAATCCAATAAGGCAAAATTCATTAAAAATAAATGTAAAGTATTACAATACAATACATTACAATTTCAATTTGCAATTTCAAAGTATAAGATGGTTTGACTGAAAAAGATCTTGGGATTTTAGTGGAAGGCAAGTCAACATAAATCAGTAGAGTGATATGACAGACTCAAAAATCAAATTCAGTCTTAATGGTAGTTACTTCCCTTTGTTGATTATATCCAATTCATCTTTTGTGTATCTTGTTTGTACATAGTTGGCTGCATATCGTTTCTTCCATTAGATTGCAAACTTCATGAGGGCAAGGACTATCTTTTAGCTTTTCTTTTTAATATTCTCAGCACTTAGCACAGTGCCTGGCACATATTAGGTGCTTAATAAATGCTTATTACTTGACTAACTGCTTAGTTTGGTAATATCAATCCTTTTAACACAGGTATAGTATCATTCCATAATAAACACAATACTTTGCCATCTAATTTGATAACAAAATAACCTGTATTCCTCTGTGCCATTAAAACTTGTCATTCAAAATTCACTTTTCTCTTTTCTTGTCTGACATGATGAGTATGCACTGGTAATAAAAATAAGATGAAATGTTGGGGTACAGTGCTACACATGGCACTCAAATGCTGTTGAGTTGTAACTGCATCACTGGGATTTGTAGTACTTGGAGCAGCAGTGCTGAAAAGTGATAAGAGCACCACCTTTGGTTTCTCTCACAATTACTCAGCTCTGTCACTGTAGCACAAAGGCAGCGCTAGACAATGCATAAACGAATGAGTGTGGCCATGTTCCAGTAAAACTGTATGGACACTGAAATTTGAATTTCTTATAGTTGCCACATATCATGAAATATTATTCTTCTTTTGACTTCTTTTTTACTATTTAAAAATACAAAAACTATTCTTGGCTTTTGGACCATATCAAAACAGGTGGTGGGTCAGATTTAGCCTATGGGACATTTGCCAACCCCTGTCTGAACTAATCCCCAAACAGTGATTCAAATGGCAAAGAGCATAGAAAAGATGCACTGAGGCCCCTTGATATACTCTGAGGCTCCATTTTTTTTTACCCTGTTGGATTACATTCCATTTTTCAAAAAAAGTTAAACCCTTTAATTTTGCCTTTTGGATATTCCATATTTGAAGACTTTCCTTTATAGAAGTTGTAGCATAGTCTTCTGTGAGCCTGACTATGGTTCCTTGGTACTTGAAATTTATTTTTCTGCCTTAGATGCAGGATTTTTTCCCTTTGATTTGGAAGTGTGCGATTCGAGTGTTTTGAGTAGGGGGTTACTTTCAAAAGGTTATTGGTGGATCCCTTCTATTTTGATTTTGTCCTCTGTTTCTAATCAATTTGAGGAGTATTTTTTTTTTGTTAAAGAAGATTACACATAGGTTTTTGTTTAGTAAAGTGAACCTAAATATTCTTAAACCACCCTTCCTCCTCTTTCCAGGCCAGTTTTTTGATAGTAGATATATAAAAAGATCTTCCAATTTTTCAGTCTTCTATCTTTATTCCAATATTTTTATTATCACATTAAATCTTTTAGGGCTATTTATTCTATTTTATTTTTAGGGAATCCACTATTCAGTCAGGTTCTGTGTCTTCTGTTTTAAGTTATTTATTTTCTCTATTTTTTCCTCAAGCGTACTAATTTAATTTTCATCTCTTGCTTTATTCCCCATCCCATCTTCGAATCCTCGGGGCCAAGTCATTCTTGTTTTGGAGACTCTATTTATACTAACTGTAGTTTCTCTCTTTTTCTGAATTTATCTCTTGGGCTACCCTTAAGCCATTATATTTCTTCATTGTATATCCAAAATCCAATCCTAGTTTCTGGCTTGGGAGTTTGTGCCAGAGTCAGGATCTCTCACCTCATACTCTTAGATGTGACTGAGCACTCCCCTCCTGATCTGGTTCACTCTAAATCCTGGAAAAACAAACAGACATTTTTCTCTCTGTCTAAGTTTCTCTTTGCTTCTCTCTATTTTTTTCCCAAGTTACTCTTAATAAGACCATTTCTATGCAGGTGCACCTTTGACTTGCCACAGGTGCTAATCATTACTCACCTGCCCACAGATGTGTCTGCTTTCCTGGTTCATCTCGCCACCCAGCATGGTCATGAACCCAACAGGAGCCTGTTAACTTCTCCATTCTCTTGGAAGGGGGAAAAATCCACTTTTTTTCCCTAAATACTTTACTAGGAGGATTAGGCCTCATTAACCACAGAAGAGGAAAATTCAATTGTCTCCAACCGCACCCACAGTCATACCCACAGGCAGCTTCTGGGCAAAGGCAAGGGGGGAGGACCCACTTTAGAGGTCACATCTCCACTTTGAGATGCTATGCTTAGCTTCACAATTAACATGAATGAAATGAGACGGAACCAGGCCATTAGTATAAAAACTCTTAGTGAGAAAATTCCTTCTACGGATGTAGATTGGGATCTGTTCTTCAAGATAGTTTTAAAGAGGGGCAGCTAGGTGGCGCAGTCAGTAGAGCACTGGCCCTGGAGTCAGGAGGACCTGAGTTCAAATTCAGCCTCAGACACTTGACACATGTACCAGCTGTGTGACCTTGGGCAACTCACTTAACCCCAATTGCCCTGCCAAAAAACAAACAAAAAAAAAGATAGTTTTAAAGAGTCGCCTGTGGCCCCCTCATAGTTTAATTAATTGTCCAGGATCACTCATCCAGCTCCACAGCCACTTTACCATGCTGCCTCTCTAAGGGTTAAAAATAAGAAGATACCTGGGTTTTATTCACCTTTTATGTTTGGCTCTTAATATTGTCGGAAACAGGATCAATGACAAACCGGAGGTGTCATGGGCACCGTCAGCATCTTCCACAATTCTCTCCCCTCCCTGCCTTATATTATTTTTTTCGTGCTTACCAGACAAAACAGAAGCAGTGCAAAAGACACAGAAGCAGGAAAAGAAACCAAAATTTTATTTTGTACAGTTTGAAATCCCTTTAGATCAAGCTTCCAAAATTAAGGTCTTGTTCTATTTTCATTTGTTTCCAGCTCTTCATTATGTCCCAGTATATTTTGATACAAGCAGGTAGTTGGACTTTATACAAGCATCTACAATTTGGACCTTTTAAAATAGCTCTTTAATGATCGAAGGAAAGCTTTCTGTGGCTGTTTAAAAGGCTCTGTTTACCTCAGAAGTGGTTACTGCAATGTTTGTATCTGTTCCCCTTAGTTTCCAAGGAAATTCAAAATGACTATGTACATTGCCTGTTCTTACCTCAGCCCATTTGGTTTAATTTGTCCCATAATATCTCCAAATTCTACCTCAGCTCTTGCCAATTTAATGAAGTTCTATTGTACAGTGCAAAGAAATCAGCTTTCTTCCAGTTGAAGAACTCTGCCTTAGTTAGGGAGATTAATTATGACAGGAGATGCTCCTAATAGCCACAGTGATGGCCAAGCTAGGAGGGCCAATTGTATTTTCTGTGATCCATGCTATGCATCTGTTGCTAAAGCATCCTGGCTATGTGAGGAGCTTATTCTCTGTGGAAGTTGTGGCTCTGATTAGGACAGATCAGGCCCTGCAGCAAAATACAGGATGGCAAATTTGGGAAATCTTTGATGGTTGATTCCATTTCCACACTGTCCAATCATCTCTGCAAGAATTATGCTTTGTTTAGTCACTTTACAGTCATGTCTGACTCTTTGTTACCCCATTTGGGATTTTCTTTGTAGAGATACTGTAGTAGTTTGCCATTTCCTTCTCTAGCTCATTTTATAGATGAGGAAACTGAGGCAATTGGGTAAAGTGACTTGCCCAGGGTCACACAGCTAATAAGTATCTGAGGCCAGATTTGAACTCAGGAAGATGAGTCTTCCTGACTCAAGGTCTTGTACTTTGTCCACTGTGCCACCTAGCTGCCTCTAAGAATTATGTACTTTTGATGAATTAACATAGTCACCAAGATCAATCAATCTATGTTCTAGCCTCTGTTTCTTTACCAAGTTATATCCACCTAAAAATGAAAGAGAAGAAAATAGCCAGAACCTCATCAGAATAAACAAACTAGACATCACCTATGGTGGAATTGAAAGAGTCTTGGATTTGAAGTGAAGGAAGACTTGGGTTTGAATCTTGCCTTTTTACATATACTGTATGACCACTATGAATGAAGTCGTAGTCTTGGAGTCAGGAAGAACTGAATCTGAATCCTGTCGCAGTCAGTTAAGAGCTGTGTGACCGGAATAAGTCACTTGACCTCTTTCAGTTTCAATTTATTCATTTATAAAATAATACAGAGACAGCTAGGTGGCACATTGGACAGAGTGCCAGACCTGGAGTCAGGAAGACCTAAGTTCAAAACCTGCCTCAGATGCTAGCTGTGTGACCTTGGGTAAGTCACTTGACCCTATTTTCCTCAGTTTCCTCATCTATAAAATGATCTGGAAAAGGAAATGGCAAGCCATTCCAGTATCTTTGCCAAGAAAACCCCAAATGGGGTCATGAAGAATTGGACATGACTGAAATGACTGAAGAACAACAAAAATGATGATGATAACAGCATCTACCTCACAGGATTCTTGTAAGGACAAAATAACACAACATATGTAAAGCATTTTGCAAACTTTAAATACCTATGTAAATTTTGATATTAGTGACCTTTCTGAACTTTCCTCACCTACAAAATGGGGAAAGTAAAGTTGGTAGCACATGCCTTCAGAGGGTTGTTCTGAGGAATAAGATAATGTATATATGTATGATACTGGTATGTTCTCAAACTTATAGAACTATAAAATGTTAATTATTGATTTACCCAGACTAATCAACCAACTGACAAGTACCTAACAGCCCGAAGAAATCATGAGAATAGTGTTTTCCTCAAATAATACTCATTTTGCATCTCAGGGATGAGTGGGCATTGCATAGAGCTATCCTTGCCTTTCAAGAATTTGCACCATAATTGGGCAAGTAAGATACATTTGCCCCACCTCCTCAATTCCATACCATTATTGTTTCCCTTAAAAATACGTATCCATACCTTGTAGTTACATCACTGTCATTTCTGAGTATATCTTTTTTGTTTTGTCACACAGTGACCTATCCCTTGTTATGGAATTTAAAGACAGAGGAGAAAAAAGGCAATGTTGCAAAACTAACCAATACATTCACCAAATCTGACAATATATGCAGTGTTCCACACCCATAATCCTCCACTTCTGCAAAGAAGAGAGGGAAGGTGAATTTTTTCAACACTCCTCTGGGGCCAAACTTGGTCACTTATAATTACATGACATTCCATTTCAGTGTTTTTTTTCATTCTATTAATATTGTTGAAGTCATTGTATGTATTGTTTTCCTGGTTCTGCTTATCTCACTCTGTGTCAATCTATGTAACTCTTCTCGTGCTTTTTAAATTCTTCATATCCATCATTTTTTCTTTATTTTTACATTCATTCAAAAACATTTCTTTGAGTTCCAAGTTCTCTCTCTCTCTCCAGCCTTTCTTCCACCCATTGAGAAGGCAAGCAATGTGATATTCATTATTTCTTACAAGGCAGTGATATCTTATTCCATTCATGTATTATAATGTGTGCTGCCATTCCCCCAACAATTGGGTCTACTTCTGTCTTAAGTACTGAGAATAGCACAATAGGAGGGCTGTGAAAAAGATTTAATGGCCTTGCTAAATCAATAGACTGTAAAAATATCATGAAAAATGCAAACTAGGTCACTTGATTGACTCATCCATCTTTTTGCACACTCAGAGGATTATTCTGGATAAGAAATGCTAACTTTGTTTTCTAGCATCTTTGGGTGGTCCTACTTCCAGTGAACCACAAAACTCTTAGAAATTTAAAAGAAATGATGATTTTACTCAACTTAAATTTAAAAAAAATATAATGTTTTACTATTGTACTGTTTGTTACTAGAGTTTTAAAAGGCTTCACAAAAGAAGTTGAGTCTGTTGATGCTGAAAGTGATAGGTTATTTTATTGAGTATATTTAAGGGAAGACCATGTGGTTTGACTGGACAAATACAAAGGAGAACGGAGGTAAGGGGAAAAGTTACAAGTGTGGATATTAGGAAAATACTTACCTGCTAAACTGGGGCAACAGATGACACCTCCAAATCTAGGATGGCTCCCACCTCCAAACTACAGCAGTAGCTGATTGATCCAAAGTGAGGAAGGGAATAACAGGAAAGAGATTCAGTCAAGTACTTTACCAGATAGCCATGGGCACAACGGTTTTCAGGTCAAGGAAGGAAGAAGAATATTTCATGGTCCTGTGAGACCTCCCAGGACTTGGCACTTGATATACCATTCTCTCTCCATGGATTGAGACAACTGGGAGATCCTGAAGAGATCCAGGTTATTTTTTTCCCCCTAGGGAACAGCAAGGTCTCACTCATGTGTTTCTCACCTTTGAATGGTTTCTGGCCTCTGATGTTAGAAGCTGGCCTGTGATCAATTAGCAATACTTTGTAATTAACCAATTAGAAGGGACTATCAGCAAGACTGTATGAGAAATGGGATTTTCTAACACAGAAGTCTGTCTGGCAGGTTTCAGAGAACAGTGTTAGGTAGCAAAGGCAAGTACACTGTAACTACAATGTTGCTAGCAGCTGCTGTGGAGGTGAAAGACCAGCAACAAGACCAACAGCAAGAGCACATAGGAGGGCGGCTAGTGCAGATTCTTTGGGCTGCTTTTCTAAGGAAGGCAACTTTGAGGAGTTAACAATCTTACTTTAACTAAACATACATATATCATTCACTTAATTCAGGGGAAAAAGCCAGCACCCTGAACTTCAGAGCAAATACAAACAGAAATTACAAGCATACATTATATAAATAGAGCAAATAAACACAAACAAGTAGACAGGCTTCTAACCATCTAACTATAGCAATACACACAGTTACCAGAGACAGAAGCATTAACATCTGGGTTTTCAAAGTCAGGGGGCTCCATGACAGGTATCTAGAGTCTCCTCTGGTCAAATCACATGACACTCTTCCAGTGAGTGAGAGCCCCAAAACAAAACACCAACCTCAGATCTTATATTCTCTTCTCAGGGTCAGAGGATGTCATAACCATGTGACTCAAAACCAGGTGAACCAGGCTTTCTTGTTTGTCAAGCAGTTCATCAAAGACTCTTGATTCAATCAAAGACTCCCTATTGAAACAAAGGCTAGATTCATCAAAGGCACTTGATTATCTCAGTGCTGAGAAGCACTCAAACAAAAAACAGCAAAAAGTCCCACTTTGCTTGCCATCCATCACATTTGAAAGGCAAGACTCATCAAAGGTACTTGATTACCTCAGCATTCCAAAAGTGAAAACAGTGAAAAAGTCCCACCCTGATTGCCATTACATATGGCAGTTTGTTGGAGAAAGACTTACCTTTTTGGACTGTGGCAGCCCAATTATATTTTGTGATGGGTCAGATCCACCCTAATGACATGAGAAATAAAGCAATTGTCCTAATTCTAAATTTAGGCAAAGGGAGTGAGAATGGAACAGGAGTTTTCCTAGTACATTAATAGTAAGTCAAAGAGGTGAATAAGGGGGTGGTTTATTTAGCTGGTGTGACTAAAGACCTGAGGCTCACATATGCCTAGGCATGTGTTGTTCAGTCGTCCAGTCATGTCTGACTCTTTGTGACCCCATGGACTGTAGTATGCCAGTGTTGTCCACGAGTTTTCTTGGCAAACATACTAGAGTGGTTTGCCATTTCCTGGACCCTGGCCAAGACATGCAGCTAGTAAGAGTCTGAGTCTAGATTTGAACTCAGATCTTCCTGACTCCAGGCCCATGGCTCTATCTACCAAGCCACCTACCTGCCTTCACCTAGTCAGGTAGTCCATAATAAATTCACTCCTTCTATTAGGCAAAATAGATGGACTCCACCTCCTTTCCCCTTAAGCAGGTTTTGTGAGTTTCATTTGTTTTATTTTCTCTTGGTGATCATGATGATGATAATGACCTTGATGCTCATTTTAACCCCATTTCATTGTATGACCTACATAACAATACTTAGGTTAAGTAGAGCTCTCAAAGTAATGTGTCACAGGCCCTTGAGGGCAGGAACCTTCTTTTGCCTCTTTTTGCATCTCCAGTGCTTAGTACAGTGCCTGGCACATAGTAGACACAATAAATGTTTGTTGATTATTGATTTATTTATGTTATATCATTAATATTAAACATAATATTAGCATAATATTATAGTATTAGCATAGCATTATCCATATTTTATGAAGTAATATGATGTAGTGGACAGAGCCTGAGGTTTCAGAGCCAGAAAAAAACCTGGCTTCAAGTTTTGTCCCTGACACATACTGCTCTGCAGGTCAGTTAATCTCTAAGTGCCCCTGGCAACTCTCTAGGAGTATAAGGTACAGGTCAGGTGTCAATTAGTATTGATATAGGGAATTTCCTTACTAGGAGTTCTTCACTTAATGGAATCATATCAGAAACTCCCTCCTTCTCCCCATCCACATTTTATAGATGAAACCTGCCTTGGTCAGAAGAGCAAGTGGAAGATTGGCTAAACAAGTTGTGGTATATGATTGTGTTGGAATATTATTGTGCTATAAGAAATGACAAGCAGGATGATTTCAGAATAAACCTGAAGGACTTGCATATATTGATGCAAAGTGAAGTGAGTAGAACCAGGAGAATTTTGCACACAGTAACAACAATATTGTACCATGAAGAATTGTGAATAACTTAGATATTCTCAGCAATACAATGATTCAAGACAATCCCAAAGGATTCATGATGAAGCATGCTATCTGAGTCCAGAGAAAGAACTGATGTTGTCTGAATATAGACTGAAGCATGCTATTTTCTCTCTCTCTCTCTCTCTTCCTTCCTTCCTCCTTTCTTCTCTTCCTTCCTTCCTTCTCCCTCCTTCCCTCCCTCCCTCTCTTTCCTTCCTTCCTTCCTTCCTTCCTTCCTTCTTTCCTTCCTTCCTTCCTTCCTTCCTTCCTTCCTTCCTTCCTTCCTTCCTTTCTTCCTACCTTCTTTCCTTTTTTAAATCAAGTCTTCTTGTACAAAATGACAAATATGGAAATGTTTTACATGATTTCATATGTGTAACCTACATTGGCTTGCTTACCATGTCAGGGAGGGGGGAAGGGAAGGGAGGGATAGCATTTGGAACTTAGACCTTAAAAAAACAAATGTTAAAATTGTTTTTAACATGTAATTGGGGGGAAATAAAATATTATATTAAAAAAGAATAAGTGGAAGAATTAGGACATGAAACCAAACCATACATCAGACTATATAGCAATCTGAGCAGGCTGGTACAATTTTAAGCTATATTAAGAGGGTGATAGTGATCAGAAACGAGGCAATATTCCTGATATACTGATCAGACTATAATTAAAATATTGTGTTTAATTCTGATGGCTGCATTTTAGGAAGGACTTTGGTAATCTGGAGAAAAGCTAAAAATGGGCAGTCAGGAATAGCGAATAGCCTGAAGTTCATGCCACATGCTAAATAGTTAAAGAAACTGGGAATGGTTAACTTAGGTGTGTGTGTATTGTGGGGAAGACTGAAGGGGAATGTTATACCTATCGATAAGCGTCTAAATAGCTGTCAAGATAAAAAAAAATTGGATCTTGTTATGCTTTGCTCCAGAAAGCAGTACTGAGAGTAACAGAAGTTGAGAAGAAACTGGGCAACATTTGGATTCCCCACAAAGTGGAATGTGCTGCCTCTTTACTGGACATCTTCAAGTAAAACCTAAAACACCATTTGTTAGGTCTGTTGTGTATGATGTATTTCATCGGATTGGACTAGGCATCCCCTGGGGTCACTCAGAAATTCTATGATTCAATAATATAAACCTGGATGGGACCTTAGGGGTCTCTTAGTCCATTCCTTGCCCCGCTTCTTTTTAGAAGATGAAGAAACTAAGTCCTAGAGAAGCTAAGTGTAAAGATAAGAAATAGTAGATAGTACTTGATGGGTCCTTGACTGCCTGATAGATACTTTTTTTCAATCTATCCTCATTTGTTTTCTTTTTTGTTTGTTTGGTTTTTTTTGGCTAGGAGCAGGAACAAGAGCCCCATCCTTAGTTGGTACCCTTGGGACTGTTAAAGTAGATTCATAAATATGTATTTTCATGTATCTTCATTTTTTTCAAGAGAAAACACAAGCTGATTCACTCGTTTTATTAGAATCTAAAATTGTCTATCCATCTCCACGTTGCCTAGGCAGGAGAGGGTGTATATCTTCATTTAGCTGGTGCTGCCACTTCTATTAAATACAGTTCTTCTCCTTGAAGCTTTTAAACTGAGGGCAGCCTCTGTCATTCAGACATATGGTAAATGCACAAGGAGGATTGCTAATCGGAAGGAGCGGTGTTTGCTTAGCTATTTTTACCCCCAGAGAAAACTACTGTCAGAAGGCTTTGCCAAGTCAGAACCTAGTACCTTTCTGAGGTCATAGATAATAGATCCAGAGCTGGAATAGATCTTAGAGGACATCTAGTCCAACTACCTTATTTGCTGATGAGAAAATTGTCATCCATGGACTAGATGTAATTGCCTAAGGTCACACAGGTAGTAAGAAGTAGAGCTGGATTTTGACTTTAAGTGCCCTGATTATGAAGGAAGAATGGAAGGCAGAAGTTAAACATATAAAGTTATCAGACCATAGATTTATAGCTGGAGGGGATTTTTGTTATTGTTGTTCAGTAGTGTCCAACTCTTCATGACCCCATTTAGGGTTTTCTTGGCAAAGATCCTGGAGTAGTTTGCCTTTCTCCAGCTCATTTTACAGAAGAGGAAACTGAGGCAAACAGGGTGAAGTGACTTACCCAGGGTGACACAACAAGTAAGTGTCTGAGGCCACATTTGAACTCAGGTCCTCCTGACTCCAGGTCTAGGGCTCTACATACTGTGCTACTTGGCAGCCAAAAATTTTAGAGACCACCTAATCCCATCCCCTCATTTTATAGATGAGGAAACTGATCCTGAGAGAGGGAGAATAAGTGTTTTTTCCAAGACTGTATAAGGAGCAATGATTCTGCAATTATTAAATCATGTTGCAAATGTCAATCCATTATGGGGTTTTCTAAAATATAAGCCCATTTCTGGAAGGCATTTTCCATGCATATATTGGTCATGTCACTACATATTCTTTTTTTTTTCTGTTCTATTCCTCAAAAGAAGTCAGTTTCCTAATGTGTTTATTTTTTAATGATGTTTTAGAAGGAAATTAATGTGTATAAATTATTTTTTAAGAAGAGTTTGCATGGAGAGTAGTTTTCTATAAAGTTCACTTAAAAAAACCCAACAACTTCCCTCCCCCCAAAATTTCACTCCATGAAGAAGCCAGGGCTCTGAATTATAGAAGAAAACCATCTCCAGGATGTTCTAACTCAGATATGAGCAGAGTAGTTTCTATAGAACATTGACATTGATTTACCAGAAGCTAGGGGCACCTAGGACAGGCCCACTGGGTTTAAGAATCATTTATTTATAACTTTCTGCATCCAGGCAAACTGTTTCACTTTCAAATTATGTTACACCACTTCCTTTTTATTCCAAGTGGCTTTGTGTGTAACATAGCATGAATCAAAGCATTAAATGTTTGTTAAAGGCCTACAGTATGCAACACACTCTGTTAGGTACTTTAGGAATATAAAAAAGTATAACATATGGTCCCTGTCTTCAAGAGCTTTTAATTCAGCTGGTGACACAAGACTCATGTATGCATCAATACTCCAACACACACAAAGGTGCGCTGATGAATATTTAACAACTGGCTCACCAAAAATGTGTTAAATTTAATCTATGTTATTAACAGTTTTTCCATCAGCTTTTAAAAAAAGTCTATACAATCAAAATAGTAAATCAAGTCTTGATTTATTTAATCATCTAATTAAATTATTAATTTATTTAATAAATCAAATGTGTAGCGTTTGCTGATTTTGGAGGTGTTATCAGATCATAGAGAGAGCTCACACTGAAAGCTGGTTTCAGATGTTTCTAGTACACTGCTGACAAGATATATGATATCACCAAAGTGGATATTCCCTCCAAAGATGCAGATCACAAGCTAGTCACGCTTGCTCATCCTTTGCAACTCTTTTCCATATTCTCCCACATGGGTAAAACCATTAGGTTCTACCCCATGTTTTGGAACTCAAAAATAACACTTTTATTCATTCATTCATTTATTTGTTTATTCATTTAGCTATTCATTCATCCATCTATCTGTCTATACATCTATCTATCTATCTATCTGTTTGTTTTATTCGGCCTGTGAATTTATTGATATCTGGCACCACCACTGGGGAACTCCATTTACTAATGCAAATCAGCAACTCATCTGCAACTTGTAGACTTTTTGAGAGTTACCTGGAGGTAGTGAGAGGTTAAATGATTTGACCAGGGTTACAACAAGTAGTATGTATGAAAGGCAGGACCTGAACCCTGGTCTTCCTGACTCTGAGGCCAACTCACTTTCAGTTCAATAGTAATGTAACATTACAAGTGATTCTGCATCTCTGTCTGGGGATTCATAGATCCTTATTAGAATTATCATATTTGAATACATCAAAGGATCCATGACCTCATCAATGTTAGGCACTCTCAGTTTAAGTTCAGTCAATAATTTCTCTGTGCCTTTTCATCCTGGACCATTCTTGGCCTCCAATAAATATGTCTTCTTATAAGTTATCCAAAAGGGATCCATCCAATGTGCTGGAACTGTTCCACTGGTTCATGTAATATTTTGTAAATATCAACGCAGTACTAAGGTTGTCCATCTTTATTTAAATTAAATTATATTATGTCAATTAAGAAATGTCTACCTTCTCTCCCTCCTACTTTCCATGCTCCCAATGGACAAAAAGGAAGAAAACAAAGCCCTTATAACAAATATGTTTAGTCAAGCAAAATATTCCTGTATTGGCCCTGTTAAAAAATGTGTCTCAGTCTTCAATCTGAGTCCATTATCTCTCCATCAGGAGTTGGATAGCATATTTCATCATGTGTCCATTGGAATTATGATTGGTAATTGTATTGATCAGAGTTCTTAAGACTTTCAAAATTATTTGATTTTACAATATTATTTCTATTACATAAATTGTTCTCCTTGTTCTATTCCCTTTGCTTTGCATCCGTTCATGAAAATCTACCCAGGTATTTTTGAAACCATCCATAAGGAATCATGGTTTCTTATAGCACAATAGTATCTCATCACATTCAGATGCCACAATTTGTTCAGCCATTCCCCAAGTGATAGGCATCTCCTAGTTTCCGATTCTTTGTCAC
This sequence comes from Trichosurus vulpecula, assembly GCF_011100635.1. Classification (NCBI taxonomy): domain Eukaryota; kingdom Metazoa; phylum Chordata; class Mammalia; order Diprotodontia; family Phalangeridae; genus Trichosurus; species Trichosurus vulpecula. The sequence continues at coordinate 144,675,281 of NC_050574.1, read as the reverse complement.
CACAAAAAGATATGCTATAAATATTTTTTTTACATACAGGTCCTTTTCTTCTTTCATTGCTAGTTTTAGAATATAAACCCTAGTGGTATCACTGAATTAAAGGACAGGTATGATTCAATAACGTTTTGGGCAGAGTTCTAAATTGTTTTCCAGAATGACTGGAGGCTGCTCGTCTGTTATCAGTTACTTTTACTACATGATTTATGGTCCCTCCCCCCACTGCCTTTTCCAATTATACACATCTCTGCTCATTTCTTTTACATTTGTGCTAGAGCATAAATCATCCTTGATCATACTCTTCAGCCTACTTATGCCCACCATGTTTCTTTCTATTGCTACCACCACCACCATTATCATCATGACTGAAAGTGAATGAATGAAAAAGTATTTATTAGTAGCTTATTATATGTTAAGCACTGAGAATATAAAATACCAAAGCTAGACAGAACCAGCTCTCAAGGATCACCCATTCTAATGGGGAAGACAACATATATAGGGCAGTTTTAGCTAGGGAAAGGAAAAGTCACAAGGATGATACAGGAGGGAGCCATAGGACATTCTAATGCTAATTGATTTAATTACTATTGGTAATAGTCTTGATTTTATTACTCTTATTAGAGAAAGGCATGGTATAGTGTCTGAAAAAAATGGCTGGGGACCAGGAAGACCTGAGTTCTAGTGCTGACTCTGATGCATATTGGCAGTATGACCCAGAGCAAGTCACTTAATATTTTACTGCAATAGGTAAATCTCAGAGACTAAAGGTTTCTGATGACCTCAGTTGATAGAGGGAGTTTCTGTACCTAGAAGCCCCCAATGCCAATGAAATCACAGACCCATCCCCTTTCCCCACCTTAGAATAAAAGGTGGAAAGGGGGAGGAAGGGGTTTAGGCTTCATGGCAGGAGGATGGCTCAGTTGGGCAGCTGGAGCTCTCAACAATCAGCATAGCCAAGCGTAGAGCTGGAAGTCTAATAGAAAGTGCATGACAGGAGATGGGGCAGCAAGGTGGTACAGTGGGTGGAGTGCCAGGCCTGAAGTGGGAAGACTCATTTTCCTGAGTTCAAATCTGTCCTCAGACATTTACTAACTATGGGACCCTGGGCAAGTCACTTAACTTTACCTCCATTTCTTCATCTGTAAAAAGAGCTGGAGAAGGAAGTGGCAAACCACTCCAGTATCTTTGCCAAGGAGACCCCAAATGGGGTCACAAAGAATCAGACACAACTGAAATGACTGAACCACAAAACGGCAGGAGCTGACATCAATCATCATCACACAATGCACAAAGCATGCTTAATAACGCATGTTGATTGGTTCATCATGTCCACCATCACCACTACCACTGTCATCATTGTCTGAAAAAATGAAGGCTGTACAGCATGGACTAGATCACCCAATTTAAAAGTGTGTATTCTGCTATTCAAAGGCAAAGCCAGATTAGAATCTGGATTCCCTATCAATTCTTTTCAAAGTCTTCCTTGGTCTCCCAAACTATAGCTTATTGCTCCTGGAAACACCACCAGCATATAACAGTAAGTGAGGGGGGGTGAAGAAGGCCTCCATTCATGGTGCCCCACTGCATGCTGGACTCAGTCTCCCCAAAGTAAGACACCACTGAAGCAACACAAAAAAGAACCTAAGCAACTTGATCTGCTGGCTGCTTGTGTCACTGCCCCAGCTTGCAAAGGGAAAGAAAGTGAGGGATATGGGAGGAGGAAAAGGGAGAAGTAAAACAAATGTGTGTGTTTGTATTCCTATACATTGAGAGCAAAAGAATATTCTTGCTTATTCACTATTGCAGCACACATGCAGCACAGAGCCAGCAATACTAAACAAGCAAGATTATTCCTTTGCTCTCAATGTATGGAAATCGGTAAGCTAGCCCCAAAGGAAGAGAGGTGAAAGAAGCAAACAGACTGCCTCATGTAGCCACCCCTATGGAGATAGCCTCTCTGGGACTGTCCTAAACTCCCAGAAGAGGTGTTAACCTCCATCTTGGCATCTCCACAGGCTAAAGCAGAGAAAGAACTGGAGGAAGCTTAGAGAGTTACAGGAAAACGACCCCAGATGTATCACACGTGATTCAGGACTTCTAACGCTGCTCTAGTCCATAGCTGACATGGAGTTACACATACACACACACACATACATATATGCATACACATAGATACATATATGTATGCATATTTATGTGTCTGCATGTTTATGTATATACATACATGTATATATTTGTACATATGTATATGTATACATGTGGGTGTATAGATATAGATATAGATATAGATATAGATATAGATATAGATATATGCTCATACACACACACATACAGAGTTGTGTGGTCCATAAAGAAATGGTTTGTGTGAAATACACCCTACCCTTTCCTATGCAGTTCCAGGGAACTGAGCTTCTATACCCTAAAAACTGCCAGAGATTGTAGACCAATCCATGAGTCAGCTATTTCTATTTTGGCATGGCTCTGCAGAGAGTAGAACTCTTATGGAAAATCTTCGTGTTTTGGATTTTGCTATTTACCTGAGAATCACAGGCTCATGGTTCATCTAGGCCACTCCCTTCACCTTTCAGTGGAGGAAAATGAAGCCCAGAGAGTGAAATGCATTCCTCAAGGTCACCTGGTTACTAAACAACAGAGCTATATAAATGCCAGCTATTATTTAGAGCAAGAAAGCTGGAGTCTAACTTCCAGCACTGCTTTTATCTCTGTGTTAAAATGTAGCACAAGTTAGTAATTTTGTGGGCGGGGGCAGTTCCAATTGCTTTCCAGAATAATGGAAACAATGAATAGTTTCATCAACAATGCATTAATATGCCTGTTTTCTCACAGGACCTCCAGCATTTACCATTTTTCTTTCTTTTTTTTTTTTGTCAATTTTGCCAATCTCATGGGTATGCGATGAAATCTGAGTTGCTTTAATTTATATTTCTCTAAGTTTTAGTGATTTGGAGCATATTTTTTTCACATGGCCTAGATTTCTTCCTCTGAAAATTGCATGTTCATACCCTTCAACCATTAGAGAATGGTCCTTATTCTTGTAAACTTCTATCAGTTCCCTACATATCTTAGAAATGAGACTTTTATCAGAGAAACTCTGGTGCCTTGTTCATGTGATAATCCCTCAAATACTTCCTCCTCTCCCTCAAGTCTTTTATAAACAGATTAAATATTTAAAACATTTTCCCATACAATCCTTAGATTAATTCTATTAAATCATAAGTTCTTTGAAGGTAGAGATTGTGTCTTATCTAAACTGTCTCCCCCAAAACCTAGAAAAATGTTCTACAACACAGAACTTACAACTGCTTGTTGAATTAATTAAGTTGAATCAATGGCAAAATAAGGACCAGAGGTATCTTGGTAAGTGTTCAACAACTAGCTCTCTAGGGGAATACATATGCAGGAGATGCTTTGTTTGTTTTTTTGGGGGGAGACAATCAAAGTTAAGTGATATGTCCAGCTGCACATAACTAGTGTCTGAAGCTGCATTTGAACTCAGGACCTCCTGACTCCAGGGCCTATGCTCTCTCTACCAAGCTACCTAGCTGCCCCTCAGGACATGCCCTTAAGTTTAATTTTCATTGCTAACATTTTTCCTCCTTAACTTTCTTAAGTCTAAACAATCACCAAAACAATAAATCAAGCTGTGATTTGTAGCATTTGCAAATTTTGGAGATGAAAATGGATATACTGAAAAATTTCCAATCTGTGTTATTTCTAGCACACCCATGAATAATCCTAGACTCCTGAATTCCACATCAACACTCATTCCACTACAAGAACATAATGCCTCCCTGCTGTTTCCCCATTGACCTGGGGACCATAAGTAGCCTGACCATAATCTCCCTATCCCAGTGATTCTAATCTCCTGGCTATTACCATTGAGACACATTTTAGTCCCTGATTCCTTATTCCAATCTCCTTCAACCAAGTCTACAAAATGCCCCACTCTAAAGCTACCTACCCTTCCTACTGTGCCCTCTGGAATGCTTGCTCCATAGGGAACAAGTCTGCTTCTGTCTTTCATCTTTTCTTTTCCTTCCACCTTCTGGCTGCAACGGAGACCTGGCTGTCTCCTGACGACATTGGCCATCACCCTACTCTCTTCAATAATTTCTTCTCTCTAGGCTTTTTTTTTTTGGACACTACTCTCTTCTGGTTCTTCTCCTATCTATTGGACCATTTCTTCTCACTTTCTTTATCGAGGTCACACCTGCCAACTGTGAGTATACCATAAAGCTCTATCCTTCTCTTCTTCTCTTTCACCTGGTGATCTCAGTTCCCATGAATTTAATTATTATTGCTGCTAATGATTCTCAAATCTTCTTTTCCAACCCTATTTCTCTAATGACTCTAATGTACATCTCAAACTAGATATCTCATAGACATCTCAAAGTCAGCGTATTCCAAAATGAACTCCTTATCTTTTCCCCTAAATCCTTCACTCTTCCTGAAGTGCCTATTACTGCTGAGGGTACTTTGTCCTCCTAGTGCCTGCAGCTTTCAATCTAAATGTCATCTGTGACTCCTCACCCTCTCTCACCACCCCATATCCTATAATCTTTTGCCAAGGCCTGTGGATGTTACCTTCATATTATCTCTTATATATTGCTTCTCCTCTCCTCTGATATTGCCACTACCCTGGTTCAGGCCCTCAGCCCCCAAACCTAGACTATTGCAGTAGCCTGTTGGTTGGTCTCCTCACCACAGTCTCTCCTGACTTCATTCTGTCTTTTATTTAGCTGTCAAAGTGACCTTCCTAAAGTACAGATCTGACCATGTCACCCCGAATCCAATAAGCTTCAGTGACTCTTTGTCACCTCTATAATGAAATACAAAATCCTCTTTTTGGTGTTCAAAGCCCTTCATAGGCTGGCTGCCTCTCACATTTCCTATCTTCTTACACTTTACCTTATCCCACCTTAAAACACTCTGTGAACAAGTAACACTGGCCTCCTTGCTGTTCCTCAAAAAAGATAATCCGTCTCCCAACTTTGGACATTTTCATTGGCTGTCTCTCATGCCTGGAATGTTCTCCATCTTTATCTGTCTCTCCTGGCTTCACTGGCTTCTGTCAAGTGCCATCTAAAATCTCACCATCTAAATGAAGCGTTTCCTCAAGGAACTGGGAAGCTAGGTGTTGCAGTGGATAGAATACTGGGCCTGGAGTCAGAAAGATTTGAGCCTTAGACACTTACTAGTTCTGTGACCTCAATTTCTGTCTTTCACAGTTTTCTTGACTATAAAATGGGGATAAGAATGGCATATAAAATAGCATTTGTTTAGTTCTTAGCACAGTGCCTTAATTAATGTTGCTTCCTTTCCTCCCTAGTATTCTCACTCTGTTGAGTATTTCAAATTTAGCCTATATATAGCTTGATTGTACATAGCAGTATGAATTTTATCTCCTGTATCAAACTGAGCTCCTTGAAAGTAGGGGATATCTTTTGACTTTCTTTGTATCTTCAACACATTTAGTACAGGTGCTTAATATATGTTTATTGACTGACCAACCCTGCACTGACAGTAGGTCAGGCCCCACACCAACTGAAAGGTTGAGACTTCTCACTGAGGTGGGAAGGTAACTTTCTGGTGCTGATTGGATATCTCCTCTTAATCCACCATTTGGTAGTCAAGTCCTCGGATCTCATTGCATAAAACTTCCTCTAGTCCTGCACCCTCCCTTTGCCCAGTCTGAATTTCCCCTTTACTATAGGAAGAGGTCTGACGATAAGCTATGGCCAGCCAGCTAATGTTAGATATCCTGCTCTTAAGAATGTAACTGGACCAATATTGATCATAGATACCATTTACAAAGATAAGATCAAAATGGATACGTGACCTAGAAAAAAAGAGAGATAATTCAAGAAAATCTGAAGAACATGGAACATATTACTTATCAAACTTATGGATAGGTAAACAATTTATGAATAAACAAAAGATGGAGAGCAGAATGAGACATAAATGGATACTTTCAATTACATTACATTAAAAAGGATATGTACAAATAAAACAGATGTAGCCAAGACCAGAAGGAAAGCAGAAAACAGAAAAAAAAATTATGGACGATTTCTCAGATAAAGGTCTTATAGCTCAAATATATAAAAGAATTTTGTAAAAATCTATAAGTAAATGAATTATTCCCCAATTGATAAATGGTCAAAGGGTATGAACAGGGAGTTTTCTGATGAAGTAATCACAGCAATTTATGGTTATACAAAAAATGCTCTAAATTATTTTTGATTAGAGAAATGCAAATTAAAACAACCTTGAGATGTCATTTAATACCTATCAGATTGGCTAAAATGATTGAACGGGAAAGGGAAAGTGACAAATGTTGGAGGGCATATGGAAAATTGAGACACTAATTCGTTGTTGGTGGAATTGTGAACTGATCTAACTAGTTTGGAGAACAATTTGGAATTATGCCCAAAGAGTTATTAAACTGCCTGTACCTTTTGACCCAACAATATCACTACTAGGTCTCTTTCCAAAGGTGATTAGGGAAAAAGGAAAACAATCCACATGTTCTAAAATATTTATAGTAGCTGTCTTTGTGGTGGCAAAGAACTGGAAATTGCAGGAATGCCTGTCAACTGGGGAATGGCTGAGCAAGTTGTGGTGTATGATTATGATGAAATGCTACTGTGCTATAAGAAATGATGAGCTTGATTATCTTAGAAAGACTTGGATAGACTTGCATGAAATATTGAAGAGCAAAATGAGCAGAAACAAGACAACACTGTATACAGTAACAGCAACATTGTTTTGAGAATGACTTTGAGTGAATGTTATCTTGACTCTCATAAATGCCCAAATTAACTACAAAGTGCGTGTGAAGGAAGACACTATCTACATCCAGAGAAAGAACTGATAGAGGTATTTTAGAAATAAAGAATGATTTTATGTGTGTGTGTGTGTGTGTGTGTGTTTGTGTGTGTGTGTGTGTATACACACATATTTGTTTCTAATGGTAGCCATGTCTAGGGTGGGAGGGAGGGAAGAAAAAAAAGGCAAAAAAAGAAATTTACATGATGACTTTATTATATATTTAAAAGGAATACCAAGTAGTACATAATATATTTGTAGTTTCATGTGCAGTCATCTCTTTTTAAAATTTTACTATGTTATGGAAAAGCTTGTTTTATTCCATAAATTAAAAATAAAATAAATTATTTTTTTTAAAAAGAATGTATCTTGATGATAGGGAATGCATGCTCCAACTTCCCCCTCCCAGTCTCACAGGAGATCCCCATAGAGGAAGTTTAAAGAATGGAGCAGTCCCAAAAGTTAATATCAGGGTTAGCCTGGGGATGAGTGGGTCTAAAAAGAACTGATCCTGATAGGAATAAGGATATGGGAGGGGACAGCATGGAAGGAGAACTTTATGCCTTGTCTTAGCCTTACCTCCCAGGAGATGTGCACAACGTTAGATCAATGGGCAGAAGAGATGCCTGGCTTCAATGCCCCCACACTCTGCTAAAGTGGTCCTGTGGTTGTTGCAGCAGACTATAGGACAGAAGTTTCTGCCTCATATGTGGATAGGTATTGTGTGTATGTGTATATGGGATTCATATTTATCAACATCAACATCCCATGAATGGACCCTGAGTTTCTCCCCCTTTTCCTTCTCTCCCTCAAATCTGCAGAGGAATGTATCTATGTAGGGGTTTGGGGCAAATAACAGTCAGTATGATCTTTCTAAATTCCAGACCCTGCCATTTCTGTGAGACCTAGAAAAAAAGACCCCAGTGACCCCTCCAACCCCAATCCTATCCCTTTGATCATTGTATTTGCCATTATTAGACAATACCATCTATTTGGAAACTATATTGTGGCTTAACATGTTGTAGGGGAATATAAACATTAAGGCTTGGAAGACCTTTCCTAATAGGTTGTACTGTGTTTTTTTTTTTTTTTAAACTGTGGTATTATACTGAAGAGAGGAAATATGGTAGATCTGGTTTTGGAGTCAGGAAGACTTGGGTTCAAGTCCCAACTCTGAAATCAACTGTCTGTATGGCCCTGTTATTAATCTCTCAGTATCCCAGGAGCCAACTCTAAGTTGGAGAGTAGGTGCCAATCTGCAGTAGTAGAAGTGTCCATACCGAGAGTGCCTTAAGCCAATAAAGTGACACATCTGATCCAAAACACAGAAATAAAAATGTATTGAATTTTTTTTAAATTAGAGAGAGATAGAGACTGAACCTGTAATTTAATATTTTAGAATATTATAACAGTTTAAAATAGAGAAGAGGTTATTCTATTATTTCATTTGAGAGATTATTCTAAAATGTTTTTAATTTATATTCTAAAATTTAGAATTTTCCAGAAGTAGAAATAGGACATCTTTATTTCTCTGATATTTTTCTCCTAGTACTGGTTATTGGGAGTGTTGTGCACCCAAGGACCTGGAAGACCACATGTGGCCTTGTTCCCCACCCCTGATTTAGAGTGAGCATATAGTCCAAGTGAATCTTTGGTTTTGGAAAGGGTATTCTTTATTGTTAAGAGAAATATCCCTAATATGTACGTGTCTTTTCCTCAGCGTATAAACTAGGAAAGAGGCATGTGGAAGAGTGGGTTTATATGCATGTCCCTCCCCTTTATGTCTAGTGTTCTATGACAATGCTTGGTACTATTCCCTTTGGCAAAGGGTCAGTTTTTCAATAAGGTCTGAGTCTATGGTGTATGCCTTTCAGACACTTTCCCATTCTATTTCTGGTATTGCCCTTATTCTGTAACTCCACCCAGTCATTCCTAAGGGTATATTTGAAAGGCCAGACATAACATCTGTTCCAATCCATGTCTATTTGTAGTCTTCCTTTCATTTTTATCTATAAATGTTTTCCTGATGATCCTGCTTTCCTGGGTCTCATGCCAAGCTTTCTGCATGGAACAGATTTGTCAGCATTTTTACAGTCATCCATTCTCATTATCAATGACAGTAGAAGAACCACATTTGGACCCTGCCACCTCAGGCCCCCATGTGTTATATGAGGAAGCAGAAATTGCACTTAATATTAAGTGGGGGAGAGCAGCTGGACCTGACCAAAGGAATTAAGATAAAAATTTATACTGTAAGTAACACAATTTTGAAGGCACTGAGGGACTGATTTTCAAAAAGGATATTCCAAAAGAACAAAAAATATCAAAGACAGTGTTATTTCACATCCAAAAGAGAAAAATGAATAAAAAACTAGCCACTCCTAAGCCATATTCCTATCTTTTTCACATCATACACTTTTTACAATAATGGTCTATTTGCACATTAAGGGTATCCTTGATGAAAATGAGGAGAAGTCAAGTAAATTTTCACAGATGATTTCTTGCATTAGAGCACATTTCCACAGTCATATAACTGACTGAAAATTATGAGAAGTATAAGATAATACTGATTTAATTGTTTATTAAAAAACAACAAAATATCATTTGACATATTATTACCATGAGAAAGTCACTTAATCTCTCAGAGCTCAGAATAAGTCTCTAAAACTATAAATTACAGATGAATTACCAGATTGGTTGAGGGAATTTCCATACTGGAAGTTCTCCACACTGATAGAACCATGAGTCTAGAAAACAGTATGTCTTTATGTATACACGGAAAAGCACTTTTTTCCTAATAGTTTTCTTGAGCTTTCTTTGGATTGAATTGTTTGTCTTACAAAGAGTAACCTTTACCTTGGATCTTCTTTATCTTTCTTAGATTGTGTCCTTAAATAGTAGACTTCTGTTATCCCCTCAATGACAGATCTTTCACTCAAGAGGGAAGACTAGATCAAAAGCTATGAATCTACTTGAAGTTACAAGAAGAGATTCCATAACTACAAGGAAGAAAAATAAGCATCTCATGCTCCTTTTTGGGGTGGAATAGATACGTCACTGGACTGTCTCATGTTCATGTTCCCTTTCTGTTGCTTTTAGACATTAAAATTTTGACATGATAAAAAACTGTTCACTAAATACCAATGACACTCATTTTATATTAGAGTTTATCATGTTTCTCTTTTAGACTGTGAAGTCCATAATAACTAGTTTAGGTGTTTGTTTGGGCTCAGTCCTGTAATGTTATGGTTTTAGGCAACTCCTAGAGAGGAAATTCCCTCTACCAATGCAAATTAGTAGCTGTTCTGCAACTTAACAGTATTAGAGAGTCACCTGGAAAACTGAGAAATTAATGACTTGCTCAGAGTCACACAGCCAGTGATAGCAGGTTATAAATGTTGGTCTTTCTGATTCCACTGTCTCTAATATTTCATTTAAAATTTCTGTCTCTTCCAGCGCTCTGCAAAAGGTAGGTCCTTAATAAATTTTGATCAAATTAAATTGAATCTGGATTCATACTCTAATCTGCACAAGTGAGATATGTTAGGAAGAGGACTGGATTTGGAAGCAGAAGACTTGAGTTCAAATATAGGCACTATCACTTACTACTTGTATGACCCTGGACAAGTCACTTCTCTCTGGAAATAGTTACCACCTATGACATGATGATGAGAACACCCTGGATGACCTCTTTGATCCTTTATGGTTCTAAAGTAAATGATAGGTCTCATTAATCAACACTGAAGAAATTTAATTAAACAATGTAGATTCTGTTATACTTTTAACAGGATCTCAAAGTACATAGTATTCACAGAAATGCTCATGAGCTACTACCCACTGAATCAACTGTATTAGACCAGTCACAATTTATCATGTGACCTCCTAGTAAGAACCAAAACAAATTATTTTAAATTATACTAAATGTTGTGAGACATTGAACTTACTCTCCCAGAATAAGGCTGGCCATGTTGCTCCCTCAAGGTTCCAGGGGTATCCCTGAAAGGGTAGGGTGATTATTATTTAATGGCATCCATTTGAGCCCCCATTCAGGAATATTCCCCTAAGTGAGGTGCTAATCACTGGCAGCTAACAGTGGGAGGAATTTGTGCCCAGAGAGAAATGACTTGCCCAAGGTAACACAAATCTGAAGTGGCAGAGATTAAAGTTGAATCCATGTTCTAGATTCTGATTTGAAACACCTGACCTCTGCAGGTTGTAGTTTGAATTCAGACTCAATTCAGTTTGATCATCATTTATTAATATCAAGAGGATGCTTCTAGCACTGCAATGATTTGCTCACATGTCCCTGGATACTTGTACATGGGAAGACATGGAAGAGATAGTAAGAAGAGGACAAATTGGCTCTGAATGCTCATAGCTCATAGTAATTTCAGGGTGACTTTGACTGTGGGCCCTATGATATCCTCTCTTCAATAAAATATTTATAATCTTTAAAAATTCTCCAAGGGCACACTAGAACATCTGCAAATACACATCACAAGTATTTATAAATGAGCATAGAGATTTAGTTTACAGTTACTGGGTTGGGGGTGGGGTGGGTGGCAGGGGTAGGACAAAGTCAACAACTTTACCAGTTCTATCCAGTTTCTTTTAGTTTTGCTCCCAAAGTGATTTACTTGGAGCAAAATTGGCATCAAGGGAGCAGAAAGGAGTTGACAGGAATTTCCTCCCTCTAAATCAAAGTAGTAGAGTGAATTCACAGAACCATAGCCTGAGGCCAAAATAAAGTTGTTTAAAGTCTTAACTTCTTCCAGGCTTCTCTAGCTAATTGCCTGGGGTTATAGTACAAAAAAGCTATTTCTCTTTTGCCAGAAATTCTGAGGGTGTTCCCACCCAGTTTGATAATTTTTTTTTATTAGAGGGGCCATCCTTCAACTCACTTCAGTTGTCCTAATCTATATCTGGCCACTGGACCAAGATGGCTCTGGAGAAGAAAGTGAGGCTGGTGACTTTGCACACACAGCCCTCCCTCACTTAAATCCAATTCACTTTCAGGTCATGACAAACCACACAAGACACAGGAGGAACAGACCCCCATCAGCTGAAGATCATCAGATGTCAGCAGAGAGCTTTATCAGTTCTCTACCAATAGAGAGCAGCAGCAAAGAGCAGCTCAGTGAAGAAAACCATCCATACAGCACCCCAGCTCAGCACAGAAACAGATTCCAGACCAGTGACATCACCAAAAGATACATGAATTTTGCTGGAGAACAAGTAAGTAGTATTGCAGGCAGAGAAGTATTCCAGGAAAGATACTGACTGACTTAGGAGGATGAGTTGCTCAAGCTAAGGCATGATCCCTGGCCATGCATGTTCCCTACACGTGTACCCCTCCATATGTGTCCCCTTCCATGAATGTTCTCTGGGCATGTGTGTTTGCAACATATGTTCCTTCTATTGGTGATGTGGTAATCTGTGGAAAAGTTTACTTCTTTTTATATGAGAAAAAAATCTTTCTAGTTTCTTATTAGAATATTTAATTAAATGTTTTTTGTTGTAAATTCAGGTATCTTCCAACTGGCTAATAGAAGAATCATGTAAGTTAGGAGTCATGAATGTATATTGACCAAGAAAAATCTTCCATATAATGTAACTTGGGGGCAGGGAAGGACTGCATATTAGGGCAAATCCTTGATGCTAAAAAGTGCAATGTAAGACAGGTTTCTTCATGAGGTCAAACTTCAAAACTTTCAAAACATGTATTAAAATTTTGATAAATTTGCAATTTGATCACATCCAGGCTGAGACCAGTAGTCAGGAAGTCCTTCAGCTCATGGACATAGACATGGACATGCTTATTTGTTGGATTTCTGCCTTAAGTTAAAATTTAAAAAGTTGTATAGTTAAGAGCATGTAAGACAATGCAACCCATCCCAGCTGGTTAAATTCTATGTAAAGTGTGTGTTGTACATGTAAGGTACATACATCCACATGGGTTATCTAAACATGGCTCAGAGGGAGGCATTGAGAGATATCTCTGGAATCTTGCCTATCCTTCTCCAAGGGAAACTGATCCTACCGGGAGAAGAACAGGAGATGGGGCCTTTAGGCTCTCTCTCTATACATCCCTGATAAATTTACACATTCAGACTGAGACCAGGATGTAGGATGACATAGGCCACTATTTGTCAGGTACCTAGTTTTTTCCCTGGATCTACTCCATGCTAACTGGCTCTTTCACTGCTTCCCACCCCGATGCCTCTGCCCCAAATACATACATATATACCAAGAGGCTATGGACTTTTCCAATAAACTATTGCCAAGCCCTCTGATTTATGGAGCCAACGGACTTTGACTTGACTAGACATGGTATTCCGTTTATTCTTTCAGGAACACAAGTCGGCCAAACCCTGTTTCCCCCAGAAGGTTTCTTTTCTTTGGTTTCTAACTAGTTACTTCTAATCATCAGTACCAATCTTCTCCATACACATAGAGAATTCAACATTATTTAGCAAATGTTGACGTTAGCTGAAGTTTAAATTTTAGTGGTAAAATGATAACCAGTTTTCCTTAGAAAAGCGTTACTTGAGAAATCTCGGTCTCCTTAGGGCTGAACCTGACACTGAAAGTATTTACAAAGACAAACTCAGTAGACAGATGAGTTTGGGTAAAACAATGTGCATTGCCCATAATTTTTTTTTCCTTCCCAATTTTCTTTTCAGACAGAAGCTTTATATTGTGCAATGCATTTATAGAAAATGGATTTTGATATGCTGACCGTCTGGCTGTTGCGAAAAGCATGATAAATGGTGAAATGTGGGCCAGCCAAAGACCTCCTGAAAAGATACACTTCCAGTTGAGTGGGCCTGAGTTTGGAGAAGAACTCACATGGCTTAATCGGAGGGCTAGAGAGATCACAAGGAATTGGTGTATATCCCAGAAAATAAAATGAAGAAAGCGAGAGTGTTTTTGCTTCCCTGGGAAGGTCAGAAGGAAATAGATGCAGTCATTCTGAAAAGACAACGCATGCTTGATGCAGCAAACTCGAATTTCTAGCTGAGGGGTTTGCTTTCTGAAACCAGCTGAGCCCTGTGGCCTTTGGCACCTTTTGAAGGATGTTGCCTAGATCCAAACACAGGGACAAGAAAATGAGGGGAAGGAGGGTAACCAAAAAGTGAATCAATAAATAAAAATTAAGAATGGTTATGTTTCTAAAACAATTTCTAGAGATTATTTACTCTTGATTCAATCTTATATGATGGTAGGTTATATCCTATATAGGAATGCAGATCTGCTGCATGTGACACTGAATATCTTTCTAAAGAAGTTTATCTCCTTGACTTCATTTTCTGGACAGTGATTGACAAAATGGAGATTATCTGAAGCAGTTTATACTTGTTTTGTGACATCAAAGGAAGTAAACATTAACAGGTACAACAAGCAAAGAAACCATTTCATTGGTTTTATTAACACTCCTTTCAATGAGAAAAGGCTAAAAAGATGATCTGTACTTTAAGAATCTGTGATCTGTCTCAGCACTTTTCTGGCAAGGATAGTAGTCCTTTTAGAAAAATCCGACTTTCTCTATTTCATGAATAAGAAAACTGAAGAACAGAAGGAGAGTTTCCCTAAATTATCAGGGCTATTCCATAGAAAAGGTGGCAACATAAATCACAATCTTCAGGCTCCAGAAATTTTCAAAAAAAATATACTGGATTATTTTGAACAAAGCCCTTGCATTTTTGTCAAATTTGATCTGTACAAAATTTGAATGTGGTGCTTATTAATAATAGTTGGGAAAAAAGACAAAGCAAATGATAAGGATAAAATTGAAAAAACATCTTTATTCAAGGGAAAAAATGTTAAAGTGACTTTGACAGTTGATTTATATTTCTTATGTAATTTCATGAAATTATTTTTCTGTGTTTTTCCCCCAAGGAGATTTAACTTTAGCTGTGTGGTCTACATTTGATTAAAGATTTAGTGCCAGAAGGAACCCTTGAGGCCTCCTCCAAATTCAGGACCTTCATTTTAGAGATGAGGAAACTGAGATTAAATAATTTGGCTAAAATAAAAAATTCAAATGGCACGTCAGTGCTATCAGCCTTTGCTAGACAGCCGATAAAATTGTGGTAGGGGTGCAGCTAGGTGGAGCAATGGAGAGAGCACAGGGGGACCTGAGTTCAAATTCTGCCTCAGACATTTACTAGCTAGTGACCCTGGGCAAGTCACTTTACCCTAATTGCCTCCCCCCCCAAGAAAAGAAAGAAAAGAAATTGGGATGTTAGGTGGAAGTTTTGTTTTAAAGAAAAACATTATGGGTTTTGTTTTAGGCATGCTGATTTTTAAGTGTCTATGAGACATCCAGGTGGAAATGTCCAGTGAGAAGTTGGATGCGTAGAATTTGAGTTCAGGATGGAAATGAAGACTGGATATAAAGATGTGGAAGTCATTTGCTTACAGATCATAGTTAAATACATGAAAACTGATGAGTTCATCACCTAGTCATGTTATTGTGATGAGTAACATCCTCTGAAAGTGGTTATAGTTGAGATCTGCAGGAAAGAGCAATATTATAAGGAGCTGCAGAGAATCTGCTGAGAATACTGAGACAGAACCCTGACCTATCCACTAGGTAGCCTTGCTTTATCCTTGCCCATGGCAAACTTGTAAGTGGCTGAGGCCATGTTCACTGGTGGGTACTGTTTTCTTTGGACTTTAATATAAATTCTATTTATTTCCCTTAACCTCTAAACAGAACTGTTCATTTATATTAAGTTTTGTGAGCCTGTGTGCTTGTAGGGGAGTTGTTTACTATACCCTGGGGAGTGTCAGATGTGGATGTTCCCTGATCATTTGAGTAGAAGCCATGAGAAAAAGCACCTCAAAATATACTTGAGCTCTTTGTGTCTAAAGGGAATGACTGAGACAAAGGTTATGTTTACAATACTGGGATCTGTATTGAATTTATATCATGTTGCGTCTAACATCCCTTCTAGTTCTAAAATTAAATGGTCACATTACACAAAATCTTCAATACATGCATACACACGTGTTTGTGTAAGTGTGTATACATATAATACACATATGCTATAATGTACACACATATATAAGTATATATGTGCATACATGTATATATCCACTAAATATTTGTTGTTTTATTGTCTACTATGTACCAGACACTGTGTTAAGTGTTGAGGATACAATTAATTAAAATAAAAAGATGGTCCCTGCCCTCAAAGAGCTTACAATCTAATGGGGGGGGAGACAACACACAAAAAGAGTCAAGAAAGCTGGGGTGAGGGCTTGTGGAGTGGAATGAGACACCAGGAGATATCTCGTTCCTTAGAGCTGAAACCAGGCAGAGGAGCAGATGCAAAGGGCAGTGGGCTGAGAGTCCAGCTTCTGCCCTCTATAATGGAAACTGGGAGGAGGTTCACTACTCTGCTCTCTAGCCCTTCTCTGGGGTGTATAGGGTGTTCAGGGAAGACTAGCACCTCTGACATGACAGCTTGCTGAACTCTTTTCAGGGTCACTCATCCACCTTTGGTGTCCGCTAGTCACCCAACTCTTACTTGTGGCTCCAAGAAGCTGTAGTACACAGCTGCCACACCTCAGTAAAACCATCTCAGCAGATGGGCTAAACCAGGTTGAAAGTAACCAACAGGCCTCATTTCTACCCCTAGCATGTGAAGACTTCCCCCAGTAGAATGGGTAGATGAGAACAATTCGTTTCAAGGGCCATGAAGGTGGCTGAAGTAGGTACTATGCAGTGCTTAGTCTTAGTCAGACATTGAAGATGCCAAAGTCATCGCCAGTCATCTTGATTTTTGTCTTTCCACTGGACTTGGACGACTCTGAAAGAGAGAATGAGGCTAATGACTTTGTGGACCTCTGCCTCCCTTAAATACAATTCATGTGGAAGTCAAGCCATCACTCATGGTGCTATTGATCATTTGAAAACAAATGATGAAGAACAATCTTGCTCTGTGAAGTTAAAACCAGGTAGAGAAGCATCTCTGTGTGTGTGTGTGTGTATGCACACACATGCTATGTATATCTATATATTCTCTCTTTCTGTATATCTATCTCTATGAATGTACTTTACAGTAGGAACAAAAAGGAGAGGAAAAAGGTGGATCACAAAGGTTAAAAGGACATTTTAGCTATCTGAAAGCCTACAGAAATTAAAAAATATGTCCCTCCATGCTGTGGATCCATCCTCACCCTTTCTTCCGGACTTTTGGACCATCACTGGGAATGTGAGCTGGTGATTGGGTCTAGTACCCAACAGCTGCATCCTGTAAACATCTTGAAGTAGCCCTCTTTTGGAATGGAACATCTACTGTCAGTAATCCCTATGGGATTACCCTGGGGATTATCGCACATACTTTTAGGATGTTGGATCTGGGTCATGAACTTGTTTGTTTTCCTTTCTCAGTAGCTGATGCAGTAAAAGGAGTGGATAAAAGCATTATTATTTGAATTTCCTGCTAAGGAGTGAGGGAAGAAACATGGGCTTGGTGAAATCATCTATCTTCTGAATTTAACTCCAAAGCCACTCTTGGGGACTAATCACTAGATCTTAGGGCAACTAACTATAGCTCCTTGATTAAAGAAAGACACTTTTATGAAGTAGTTATTTTTACAAGAAAGAGGGTTGGGATCCTACAGTATAAGATTCTAATTATCTGGTGTTCCGCTGAGTGTAATTCACCCGCTGTGCATAACTAGAGGCACAATTTATAAAAGCAGCCTGGTTATCAAAGAACAATGCCGAGATGTGACTGTTTACAGTGTGTCCCATAAAACAGACAGGATGTGCTTCTTGGCTCAATCATCCTCGTCCAAAGAATTGGAACTTTGGAATTTCCTGACATTTTGGGGCTTGAGGTTTCTAGGTGAATGCAGTGATGACAGTTTGCATATTTAGTAAGTTTAAGAAGCCCCTGAAAGGAAGAGTGCTGGGGAGCCATAGTTTCACATGGCTCCAGAAAAAGGGTGTTGATACAGAGATCCTGTTTCCAAGCCACTGTCCCCTTGACTAGGGCTTTTGGTATAGGAATAGCACCAGAACTGTCAACAGAGGCCTGGACACTGCTTGGGAATCCCAGGGTCACCTCTACTGCTCTCTCTTTGTAGTGACTGCCTAAAGAGTAATTAGCCATTTGTCCAATGGCCTAAATAGGATTGATAGCTTTTTAAATTTGAAGGAAGGGAAGGATGAGACACAGCCTTCATTAGAAGCTCTACCCAGGGACTTGGCATGGGGAATGATCTATTCTGTTTCCTTAAAGTTGCTCAGCTATGACACTACCCCCATACCATGAAGGCCTAGAAGATCCTTGGGGAGTGTGGGAGCTAAGTGGGAGCTTCCATTATGGGTTCACTGGAACATTTCACAGTCCTCGGAAGTGACAGCAAAGCCAGCATCTCTCCATTGCAATCTCTTCTGCAGATCAAGGAGGGTGAAAGAAGTGCTTGGGAGTGGGGGTAGACTAATTTTATCCCTGGGTGCATGTAGGCGCCAGTCAAGTGTGCAGACATCTGACCATAAAGTTATGGAGATCAAGTCTTTTTTTTTAATACTTTACTTCATCTGACTGGGATTTTGCTAGATGCAGAGTCAGAATAAGACTTAGATGTCCTCTAACCCAAACCCATTGTTTTGTGAATCAAGTGAACTATTTTTTGAATGAATGAATAAGAATAAGGATGAAACTAAGAATGAGAATAAAAAGACCGAGATTAGCCCAAGTGAAACTACAATCCATTGATTGTGAGGCTGCTCATGACTCAGAGGCATTTTGGGTAAACACGTAACATTTCAGTGAAATCACATTAGACGTTATATGCATTATACGGCAAGCAAGATTCATAGTCTTTAAAATGTGAGGTCAAGCTTCAAGTCCTACCTTTAAATATTCAAAGAAATCTATCAAGATGATATGATGATTGCTTTTAAATATTTGAAGGGCTGTCATGGGGGAAGATTAGAGTTCTGTTGTCTCTGGAGGGCAGAATCAGGACCAAGGGACAGAAATTTGTGGTAAAACCACAAGGAACTGATTCTACAGGCAGTGAGTACCCTGTCATGAGTGGCCTTCAAGTGGAAGCAGGATAACCATCTCCAGGAATGCTGTAGACAGGATCTATGCTTTGGATAGGGGCTGAACTGAATGACCTTTTAACCCACCATTCTGAGTTATGATTGTTTTATCAGCACTTCTTCCTCCTTTCATTTAATTTGACAAAAACCAAAACTGTAAAACTTCCTCATTGGTTTGTTCCTTCAGCTTCCTGAATCTGCATAAACATGCCAATCAGTTTGGAATTCTCCACTTGTATCTTCCTTTTGGCTGGGAAGACAATGAGAATAAAGATAGCTCTCCTCCCTGTCTTCTCCCTCCTCCCTCAACCGTTTCCCATTGTCTGGAGAAGGTTCCAAGACACATAGCCCAAATGACCATGAATCTTATCTGTTCCAGCTGTTGGCTCTTGGTTGATCTGAATCTGTAGAAGCCACAGCAGCATTTCCTAGGTCTCTGTTTTAACTGTGTCTGCAATCAGGCTAAGAGACCTCCAGACTTGGTGTCTTAAGACTTAGAGTTAGTGAGTGGCATTAAATTTTAGGTCATCCCTTGGAGGGCTGAAAGCCCCAGTAAACCAACTCTTAAGGTTTTTTGCGTTTTTTGCAGAGAAACAGATTTAATTAAGGTGTTTTATGCTCACTTAAAACTTTTAAAGTGTAGGCATATAAACGTTGATAATATTTTAAACAATTCCATCTTTAGCAGTATATTCTGCTCCCAAACAGAATGACAGGTTTTCACTTACACCAAAATGCCTCTAAGTCATGAACAGCCTCATTAGCTGCCAGGCCTCACTTTGTCTCTGTAAATTAGTAAAATGCAAATGAGCCATGGTCTGTGAAAAATCTCCTCATTGATCCCTTCTCCTGGTTTTGCTTTGGATGCTGCAGGGCTCAGATACTTTTGCTCCTCACTGTCAGCCTGTGTGTCATTTTATGAGCGGACAGTGTCTTTTATCAGAGCCACCTTCCCCACACCCCAACTCTATGAGGATAATGCAGAGAGGTGCCTTTAATGCTTTCAGAATCACAAGTTGCTTTTGACAATCAAGTGTTTTTTAATGTGGGGAAAAATAAATGGCTATATTATTTATCCTAAACAAGTAATGGCAACCTAGTTAACACCTGAGGCAATGGTTGGTGGCATTTAGAGCTGGCCCCAGGGTAAGGTTATTACCAATTAACTTGGAGGCAGCCTTATCCTGCTATAACCAGGGTTGCTGGGAGGCAACTGATATCAGTTCAAAATGAGACTTCCCCTCTTTTTGACACCATTCATTCAATAAACATTTATAAAGTGTTTTTCAGTCAATTAGTCATGTCTGACTCTATGACCCCATTTGGGGTTTTTTTGGCAAAGATACTGGAGTGGTTTGCCATTTCTCCAGCTAATCTTACTGAGGAGGAACCTGATGCAAATGAGGTTGTGACTTGCCCAGAGTCACACAGCTAGTAAGTGTCTGAGGTCAGATTTAAATTTAGGTCGTCATGACTCCAGCCCAGCACTCTATCTATTGCCCCACCTCATGAGGCTTATAGTCTAGAGAAAGAGATGCCATTAATACAGAAAACTACACTATATAAAATCATAACTTGCAAAATAAAGTTCCACATGAGCTCCAAAAGGTTGGGAATGGAATCCAGGAGGGCTCATTGTAGGAGACAGAATTTCATTTGGGCTTTAAGGCATTGGCTATGGAGTCAAAGGACCTAGATTCAAATCCCACCACTGACCCTTACTGCTTGTATCTCCCTAGGTCTCAGTGTCTTCATTTGTAAAAAGAGGAGGTTTTACTAGATAATTTTAAAATTCTCTCTCAGCTTTAGGTCTGTGATTCCATGAACCTATGAACCAGAGTGACCCATGCAGAAAGAATGACAAATCTTTCATTTATTTTCCTATTGAACATTTCATGTATGGATGGGAGCCAGTATGGCAATGGGAATAGAGGACTGGCCTTGAAGTCAGGAAGACCTGAGTTCAGGTTCTTCCTCTGACACACGCCAAATGTATCATTTAACCTCTCAGTGTCCCCCCAAACTCTCTAAAACTATAAATCACAGGACAAGCTACATCAATGGAGAATGTTTATGCTGTGAAGTTCCCACATCAGTGAAATAATAGGAATAGACTACTTCCCCATTCCTGCCCTACAAATGCCTTGTGTTGTAATGCCAAAACAAATTAAAAAAAGCACACTTAAGGATCTGAGTTCAAATCCATACTGAGAGCTTTTATGACAGCGATTTTTGAGCAATTCATTTAACCTCTTTGATACCTAGTTTCTTTATCAAAATTCCTTTGCATTGAATTATAAGCTCCTTGAGAATAATGACTAGATATTGTCCTTCTCTACAGGGTGTCCCAAAATTCTTAGCTATTAAAGCTTAAAACTGCATTAAGACTTCTGGTATACTCTGTATATTCTGTACTCCACTTGTCTGTCCTGGATGATATCCTGCATGCAATAAGATCTCACACATTTTTTATTGAATGATTAAGTGGTACTTCAATTATATTTCTGTTTTCCTCTCTCTGTTTTCTGCCTCCTACCTACCTACCAAGTGGGGATGCTGTGAAGATGAATTGATGCACCACTACTGATTAATAATTAGTGAGTTCACAGGGTGCATTACACAGTTTTAGCCAGGTAGTTCCTGGAAAAATGGCAAATGATCTGAATCCTCTTCATTTTAATGTGACACTGTGAAAAAAATATCAATATAATTATTATCTTTAATGGAAGGAAAGGAAGAAATTATCTTTCAAGGTCATAATTCCCATGGGCTTTTCATTTTGTTTTTTTTGGTTTCTTGGAAAGAACTAAAAGCTAGAATATCATTACTTGTCCCATAATCCAAAGACATTAAAGAAAGAGGAAGAAAGTACAAAATATTTATAGCAGTTCTTTATGTAATTGCAAAGAATTGTCCACCAATTCACATTGCTAAACAAATTATGGTATATGCATATAATGGAATAGCATTGTGCCACAAGAAATGATGAATGGGGTGGTTGTAGAGAAACATGGAAAGATTTATATGAACGATGGACAGTGAGGAGAGCAGAACCAGGAGAGTAGTTAATCTAATAACAACAGAATTATGCAGTTTTGGAAGACTTAAATAAGAACTCTGATTAGTGCAATGATCAACCGATGATTCCATAAGACAATTGGTGAAACATGCAACTCATCTCCTGATAGTGAGGTGAAGAACTCAAGATACAAAATAAGATACACATTTTTGAACACGAGAAATGAAGGAATTTGCTTTGCTTGACTTTACATATTTGTTATGAGTTCTTTTGCCTTCTTCCCTTTTTTCTTTCTTTTTATTGTTTCTTTTAAAGGGGGTGGGAAGGAGAAAAACAATGCTTATTAATTGGAACAAAATAAATTAAGCTAGCAAAAATTAAGGGATGAGAGAATGTGGGGTTTTCCTAAATCCAGTGGAAGCTTAAAGCCCTACTTCTATGGTCTGCCCATAATCTACCATATTGTTTCAATCACCAGGAGGCAAATTTCAACTTGATGTAAGGGAAAACTTCATAGCAATTAAAGCTTTCCAAGAGTAAAGGAGATAGCTTCAGGAGGTAGTGGAGTAGTCCTTACTTAACTTTTTATTCAGCATTTGGTTCTCTAGAAGGGATTCTTTTTCATGTACTGGTTGGACTAGATTACCATTGATGTCTCTTTCTGAAATTCTATGATTCTATGACTCAGAACTTTAAACAGAACAAGAATTGTATAACTCAGCAGTATTGTCTGTACATTCTGACCTAAAGTATAGACGTATATCATCTGCACACTAACCAACCTCAAAAATGCCCTTGCACAGACTAGGCAGGCTGACTGAGCTGAGTGAGCATACACTCACTCAAATCAAATTAGCTACCAAGCCTGTAACTATCACTTGACTGACCTAAATGACATCTATACTTCCATCCTTATAACAACCCGGCTGGCAGCTTCTGTGGGGGTATAAGATTCACCTACAGCCAACACCCAGAAAGCTGCCAACAGCACAGGTTCTTTTGATCTGCTTAATTAAGGAAAGCAAGGTGAAGGGGTTGACAAGCTTACTTTTAATTCAAATATCATTCAGTTAGTTCAGGGGAAAAAAACCAGCACCCTGAACTTCAAAACAAAATGCAAATTACAGACATCAATAGACTTTGTCTGATTCAAGTCCCAACAGACAGTTACCACAGTTCAACAAAGTTTCAACATCCGGGTTTACAAGCTGGAGGGCTCCTTAGCTACAGCTGCCCGGAGTCTCCTCGTCAACACCATCTCCAGAGCCCCGCACCAATAGCTCTGTCCTCCCTTGTTATAGGGCTTTAGACATCATCAGACATCATCTGAATCACCAGAGCTCAGGCTCTGGTGATTGGTTCTTGAGTTGGCCCCTCCCCTTAGGACCCTGGGATGTTCACATCCACATGGATTACATTAACACCTAATGGGGTTTGGGCCTGGGGCTTAGCACCTAGTAAAGCTCACTGAGATAAATTGAGTCACTCAAAGAAAACAAAGACAATTCTGGTTACAAACAACAACTAAACTTTTTGAAAGACTGAGGAGGGGCCTATTGAGATTGATGTATCTGGACTCTAATTCTTGGGTGCAAAGATATTTTTTGGTTCTTTAGTCCTCCTTTCTCTTATCAATGACTTGTACACAGTGAATACTTAGTAAATATTTGATGAATTGAATAAAATGAAATATAACCTTGTATAGAAGGCAATTCTAGGCAAAATTGTGAATTAGGAGAGCACTTATTTTTAAGCACTTTTCCCTTCTTTTCTCTCTCCCTTCCCCACCCCCATCTCCTGACAGCCTCAATTGTTTTCACTCCTAGCCCTTAACTACCTGTTTTGAGTTCTATTTTCACTGAGACCTGTTCCTTAACCAATCTCAAAATAATGTTATTGCTTAATATCTTTTATCTATGTAAGGTAAGTGCCTCAATGTAGCTCACAGGGAGGCAAGAATAAATATCTTTATTATCTCCTCCCCTCTCCCTTTGTCATGGAGACTTTAATTCCTGACAGGAGGAGAAACAAGAAGGTGGGGACAGAGACTAGCCATTTTGCTCTCCAGAGAGAGGAAATACTGGGATGGAATCATATCTATTTCTTCCCTTAAATACTATTAGTCTAGAGGAAGTGGCTTTAAGGTTTAAGCTAAACCTCTGATTACTATTCACTAATGGAGAAGGGAGGGTAGGATGGACAAGTTTTACATGCAAGGCTTGATGCTCTTCTCACCAAGTATCAATTCTACAATGAATACATGTATCAAATGGAGACTCATTTAATGAACTTGGTAGCAAAGCAGAAATCAGAGAAAGTATACATATGATAATATAGACCAGATTAAAAGAACTTGTTCAGATTTCAGCCAAGGGGAAAATTCCCTGAAGTCTCTAGTACGGTAAGCTGAGGATAGGGACATGATAGAAACTGACAACTCCTTCTTCCCAGAGTCTTTCTCTCCCTTCATTGACTTAAAGAGAGATTGATAGCACACATCTTTCTCAAAGCTGAAACAATTCAAATGTCATGGAGCAATAGTCAGGATCACACAGGATTTTGCAGCTTCTACATTAAAAGAGCAAAAGTTTTGGAATATGATATTGTGGAAGGCAAAGGAACCAGGATTAAAACCAAGAATAACCTACCCAGAAAAACTAAGTATAATCCTTTGGGTGGAAAATGGATTTTTAATGAAATAGAAGATTTTCAAGCACTCCTGCTGAATAGAAAATTTGAAAGAGAAAATTAGAAAATTAGAAAAGAGTTGAATAGAAAATTTGACTTTCAAATACAAGACTCAAGAGAAGGATAAAAAGATAAACATGAAAGAGAAATCATAAGGGACTTAATACGGTTAAACTGCTTACATTCCCATATGAGAAGATGATACATATAATTGCTAAGAACTTTATCATTATTAGGGCAGTTAGAAGGACTCTACATAGAAGGCATGACTCAATTGTATTAGTATGATCTCCAAAAAAATTGGATGGGTGAGAAATAGGTATGGAATGGGAAAGGTGAGAAGGGAAAGAAAGACTGGGGAAAATTATTTCACCTAGAAGAGATGAACAAGGAATAGCTTTTACAGTGGGGGAAGGAATGGTGAGAGGGAGAAAGGCAATACTTAAACCTCACTTTCATTTTCTGATTTAGTTCAAAGAGGGAAGAATATATATATATATATATATATATATGTATATACATATATATATATATACACACATACATACATAAATGTGTTTCTGTATATACACACACATACACACACATATATGTATATATATATGTATGTGTGTGTGTGTGTGTGTGTGTGTATATTATACACACACACACACACACACACACACACACATATTTAAACAGTTGGGTATAGAAATCTGTCTTACCCAAAATGGAAGTAGGAAGAGAAGGGGATACTGGAAATGGGGGGTGATAAAAGGAAGAGCAGATTAAGGGAGGCAGTGGTCAGCAGCAAAATAGACTTTTGAGGAAGGACAGGGTAACAAGAGAGAGAGAGGGAGAAGGAAAAACAGAAGAAAACAGGATGGAGGGAAATGCATAGTTAGTAACTACAATTGTAAATATGAATGAAATTAACTCACCCATAAAATGGAAATGGATAGCAGAATGGAGTAGAAGTTAGAATCTAATAATATGTTGTTTCCAAGAAACACAATTGAAATGGAAAGACACACAGAGTTAAAATAAGGCGCTGGAGTAGAATACATTATACTTCAATTGAAGTGTCATAGAAATATTAATTGCTTATGAATAAACCAAGCCAAAAAGGCAGGGGCAATAATTATGATCTCAGACAAAACAAAAACAAAAGTAAACTTAATTAAAAGAGAAAAGCAGAGAATCTACATTTCACTAAAAGGTATCACCAACAAAGAAGTAATAGCAATACTAAACTCATATGTACCAAAAGGCATAGCACCCAAATCTTAAAGGAAAAGTTAAATGAGGTATAGGAGGAAATAAACAGTAAAACTATACTAGCAGGGGAACCTCAACTTTCTCTTTTCAGAGCTAGATGAATCTAACCATAAAATAAATAATTAAGTTAAGAAGATGAATAGAATCTTAGAAAAGTTAGATATTATAGACATCTGAAGAAAATTAAATGGGAACAGAGAAAGGAATATACCTTTTTCTCAGCTGTATATGGTGTCTTCACAAAAAATGGCCATGTATTGAGGCATAAAAACCTGATAAATATTCAGAAAAGCAGAAAATATTAAATATATCTTTTATACATCATAATGCAATAAAAATTACATTCAATGAAGGGTTGTGAAAGCGTAGATTGAAGCTAATTGGAAACTAAGTGATCTAAAGAATAAGCACATCAAAGAACTAGTCATAGAAATGATCAATAATTTCATTAAAGAGAATGACAACAATGAGACAACATATCAAAGTTTGTGGGATGAAGCCAAAGCATTTCTTAGGGAAAAATTTGTATCAGGAGTAAATCAATAAAAGAGAGAAAGAGAAGATCAATGAATTGGGCATACAACAACAACAGCAACAACAAAAAACTAGAAAAAGAACAAATTAAAAATCCCTAAACAGCAAAATAAGAATCCTCAAAAATCAAAGGAGAGATGAATAAAACAAATAAAAAAACTCATAAATAAAACTACTTGCTGGTTTTGAAAAAAATAAAAAAGATAACACATCTGTTAATTTAATCTGAGAAAAGAAAGAAGAAAACCAAATTATTAGTATCAAAAATGAAAAGGGTGAATGCACCATCAATGAAAATGAAATAAAAGCAACTATTAGGAGCTATTTTGCCTAATTACATTCCAGTAATTCTGGCAATCTATGTGAAATGGAGTAATATTTTCAAAAATATAAATTGCCTAGATTAACAGAAGAAGAAATGGAATACTTAAATAACCTGTATTAGAAAAAGAAATTGAACAAGCCGTAAACGAGCTCCCTAAGAAAAAATCCCCAGGACCAGATGGATTTACAAGTGAATTCTACCATACATTTAAGGAACGATTAATCCCAACACTATTTAACTATTTGAAAAAATGGATGTCAGGAGTTCTCAAATTCCTTTTATGACACAAATATGACTTTTATACCTAAACTAAAGAGAGAAAAAACAGAGAAAGAAGACTATAGGCCAATTTTCCTAGTGAATATTGAGACATAAAATTTTAAATAAAATATTAGGAAGGAAATCACAGCAATGTATCGTAAAGATCACACTTTAACCAGGTGGGAGTTTTGTCAGGTATACAGGACTGGTTCAATACTAGAAAAAGGATAGTTATAATTGAGTATATGAATAATAAAAATGAGAAAATCATATGATTGTATCAACTGATGCAGAAAAAAAACTTTGGACAAAATATAACACCCATTCTTTTAAAAAGTGTAGAAAGAATAAGAATAAAGAGAGACTTTCTAATAATAACAAGTAGTGTCTATCTAAAATAGCAAGCATTATCTGTGATGTGGATTAATTATAAGCCTTCCCAGTTAGATCAGGGATAAAGAAAAGATGTTCATTATTACCTTATTATTCAATATTGTACTATAAATCTAGCTTCAGGAACAAAACTAGACAAAGGAATTGAAGAAATATGAAAAGGCAATGAGGAAATGAAACTGTCACTCTTTGCAGATGATATAATGTTATACTTAGAGAACCCTACAGAATCAACTAAAAATGAGTTGAAACAATTAACAACATTAATCAAAGTTGCAAGATATAAAATAAACTCATATCAGCATTTCTATATCTTAATAAGAAAACTCAGTAGGAAGGAAAAAAGAGGGCATTTCATTTAAAATACCCTCATACAATATAAAGTATATAGAAATCTAACTATCAAGACAAACTCACAGACTGTATGAGCAAAATTTTACAAAACACTTCTCACACAAATGAAATCAGATCTAAACAATCTGAGAAATATTACTTGCTCATGGGTAAGCTAAGCCAATATAATAAAAATGACAATTCTACCTAAATTAATTTAGTCACTCAGTGCCGTGCTACCAAAGAATTATTTATAGAGCTAGAAAAAATAATAGCAAAATTTATCTGGAGGAATATAAGGTCAAGAAAATCAAGGGAATCAGTGTTTAAAAATGTGAAAGAAGTCAGCCTAGCAGTACCATATTTCAAACTAAAATATAAAGCGGTAGTCTTGAAAACAATCTGGTACTGGCTAAGAAAAAAGTGGTGAATCAGTGGAATAGATTAGGCACACAATATGCAGTAGCAAGTGACCATAGTAATACAAACAACAATATAAACATAGCAATATAAACATAGTAATTGATAAATCCAAATATTCAAGCTTTTAGGGCAAGAACTCACCATTTGACAAAAAATTTCTAAGAAAACTGGAAAGCAGCTTGGCAGGAGCTAGACATAGACCAACATCTCATACTAAACACCAAAATAAAGTTGAAATGGATAAATGATCTGGGCTTAAAGGTTAATAGTACAATATGAGTGTACCTGTCACATCTCTGCATAAAGGAAGGGCTTATGATCAAACAAGAAACAGAGAGGATCATGAGAAGCAAAATGAATAATTTCAATTACATGGAACTAAAAGGTTTTTGCACAAACAAAACCATTGCAGCCAAAATTTGTAGGAGACTGGGAAAAAAATATAGCATTTTTCTCTAATAAAGGCCTAATATATAAGGAACTGAATCAAATTTATAAAAACAAAATGAGCCTTTCTTCAATTAATAAATGGTCCAAGGACATGAGCTGGCAATTTTCAGAAGAAATCAAAGCTACCAATAGTCACAGTGTTCTAAATCATTGTTAATTAGAGAAAAGCAAATTAAAACTACTCTGAGGTACCACCTCACATCTATCAGATTGGCTAATATGACAAAAAAGGAACATGATAAACATTGGAGGAGATGTGGGAAAACTGGGACTAATGCATTGTTGGTAGAGTAGTGAGCCGATCCAACCATTCTGGAGAGCAATTTGGAACTATACCAAAAAGGCTATAAAATTGTGCATACTCTTTGAACCAGCAATACCAATGCTAGGTCTACATCCCAAATTTTTTTTTAAAATGGGAAAAGCACCTATAAGTACAAAAATATTTATAGCAGTTCTTTTTTTGTGGTGACTAAGAATTGGAAATTGAGGGTATGCCCATCAATTGGGGAATGGCTAAACAAACTGTGGTATATGATTGTGATGGGACATTATTGTGATATAAGAAATGATAAGCAGAATAATATCAGAAAAACCTGGTAAGACTGAAGTGAGCAGAACCAGGAGAATATTGTACATACTAAATGCAATTTTGCACAATGAAGAATTGTGAATGACTTAGCTATTCTCACTAATGCAATGATCCAAGACATTCTCAAAGGACTCATGATAAAGTATGCCTCCAGAGAAAGAATTGATATTGTCTGAATACAGACTGAAGCATGCTATTTTTCTGTCTTTCTGTCTTTTTTCCTTTCTCCCTTTAATTCTTTTTAAACTTTGTCTTCTTATATAAAATGACAAATATGGAAATGTTTTACCTGATTGCACATATATAACATATCAAATTGCTTAATGTCTCAGGGAGCAGTGAACAGAAGGAGGGAGGGATATAATTTGGAATTTAAAACTTCAAAGAAAACAAATGTTAAAAATTATTTTAACATGCGATTGAAGAAAAATAAAATATAAAAATAGTCACATAAAATGCTCTAAGTCACTATTAATTAGAGGAAAACAAATTAAAACAAGTCTGAGCTGCCACCCCACAGCTATCATATTGGCTAACATGACAGAAAAGGAAAATGATAAGTGCTGGAGGAGATATGGGAAAATGGGGACACTAATACACTCCTGGTGCAACCCTACTGGCGAACCTTTGGAATTTTGGCCAAAAGGTTATAAAACTCTGCACACCATTTTACCTAGCAACACTACTACTAGTTCTGCATACCAAATTCATCAAAGGAAAAAGGACCTATTGCACAAAAATATTTATAGCAGCTCTTTTAGTGGTGGCAAAGAATTGGAAATTGCGGGGTTGCCCATTAATTGGGGAATGACCGAAAAAGTTGTGGTATATGAGTGTGATGGAATTACTATTGTCCTATGAGAAATGATAATCAGGATGGCTTCAGGAAAACCTGGGAAGACTTAAATGAATAGATTCAAAGTGAAGGGAAGAGAATCAGGAGAATGCTATACACAGTAACTGCAGAATTGGAATAATGATCAACTGTAAGTGACTTAGCTACAATGACCGAAGACAATTCCAAATGATCCATGGTGAATAAATGCTATCCACCTCCAGAGGGAGAACTTTATACAGATTAAAGCAGACTTTTCCCTTTCTTTTCTTTTCTTTTCTTTTCTTGCAACATGGCTAACATGGATATGTTTTACATGACTTCACATATATGATTAATATCATATTGCTTGTCTTCTCAATGGGCAATGGAGGATCGGGAGGGCTAGAATTTGAAACTGAAAACTAAAAAAAAAAATCAATATTAAAAATAAATAAATAAAAATTTAAAAACAGTAAAAGGACTAGAATCTAAAAAGTCCCTCGAAGGATCGTGTTGTGGCAACTGACACAATAATTTTTCACATACTAGATGTAGTAGAATGAAAATTTTTATTTCAAATAAAATTTATATTTGTTTATAATTATTTGTATTTAAAGTACATTTTTACAGACAAGCAAAATTATCATAAATTATAATAAAATTCTCAAAATATTTGAAAAATACTTGCATCAGTTGATGTGCCTGATTCTTTTAGGATGTTAGCAAAAATTGCTGGAACATGGAAAAAAGTGTTCAAGATTCAAAGTAAAGTCTACTTAATGCCGGAATCCTTCAGGCACTCATGCTATATTGTGGTGAAAGAAATTTGGGGGTATTTCATTTCAATCATTGCCAAATAACATCAGATGCTTATTTCAGTCTCCTCTTAAGACCAGTCCTACCCCTAGAGAATCAGGGACAGTAGAATCGGGAGTTCCCTTAGCCAAATGGCCATAAAATACCCATCAGTTGATAAAACAGATGATGATGCAGAACAGAGAAAAATAAGAAGCTCATGGTCAGATATAAATACTTGTTTGTTGTACTTAAGGTGAGGGAAAGGATATTGATGTTAGGGGGAAAATTTACTTCCATGTTGAAGCTTAGTTGGTGTTGTATTAAGTTTTTTCAAAAGTAGTACCTTTTATACAAGTTAATCTGACCCATTAGTGTGGAAGCCTGCAGATTTGAAATAGCCTTTTAAAAAAATATGCTTAACTCAGAAGTTTGAAAAAACCTCTGGTTTCACCACTACCTAAATAGCAATCAAGCTCTTATAATGTGCTTGATGTCTGACTTCAATTTGTGTTTATCTTATCTATCCATTAACAGGTACACAAATTATACATTGATCCCATTGCTTCAGTTTGTAGGCACCAAATGGATCCAGGAGCCAAGGGTGCTATTCCCTTTACATGTGAAGATTTCCACCACTGACAAACTGTCAGGAGGGCATCAAAGAATCATAGAACTTCAGGTTTGGAAGTCATCTTAGCATTGACTTCTAGTTCAATTCTTATCTTGATACATGAGTACCTCCATCACATACTGGATACAGGCTGATTAGATAGGTCTCTTATGCTGGAGAAGCTACTAATCCTGAGGCAGTTCATTCATTTCTTAATAGCTCTAACTGGCAGTAGGATACACTTACAATTAGGACATGATTAATATTAGTCCAAATAATGCAGAATTTAATTTAGTAAGAATTATAAAATATATTATAAATTATAATCCTATTATAAATATAATATAAGAAATATAATGCTATAAATAAAAAGAATTATAAAATGAAAAGATCACATTGAATGAGAGCCAAAATCCAGTTAATGCTATAGTGCGAGCTTGTGAGGCTCTTAATATGCTGCTATGTTGTCAGTCTCCACTTGCCTATATCAGTTCCAGTTCTTTGGTAGTCATTAGGAAAGCATAGGTGACTACGTTGTCGATGAAGACTGGTTTTCAAGATATTTTAGTGCAGTTATTGAAGAATGTTGCCAGGAAAACAATATTATGTTTTAAGCATTACTGATTTTAGGTACTGTCCCAGACCATCCTTGGTTCATTGTGTTAGAATGTGAGCTTGCAAATTTTCTGAGATATAGGTAAAGGTCTTTGCATCTACCAGCCTAGATTTGAAGATTTAAAGAAAAAAGACAGTTCAATCTGTGCTGCTTAAATACTTCATGTGATGATAATAGTTTTGTAATATTATCAGCATAGGTTTATCTTTAGGTGTTCAGTAATTTTTAAAAAATGTTTTAAATTTTGCTTCCTATAAAAACTCCATTATTTTGTTATAAACGAATCAAAAACACATTTTCTTATCATTTTTTTACTATGTTAATAAATAAATGGAAATTTAATTGGAACCAATTACAATATTTTAAATATAACTAAACTTTGAATAGAGGAAATTTGAATAATGTGATCGCTTTATGAAATTTGGTTATTTGGCACTAATCAGGACCTAGCTATACATTTAGACAAAATCTGCCTTCACATAGTAGGTGCTTAATAAATATAGGCTGCTAAGGGGTTAGAATGCTGCACCTGGAGTCAGGGAAACTTGAGTTGAAATACAGCCTCAGATACTTAATAGCTACACGACCTTGGGCAAGTCATTTAATCTCTATTTGTCTCAGTTTCATTGTCTGTAAAATGACGATAATGACGGCACCTGCTTCCCAGGGTTTTTGTGAAGAAAAAATGAAATAACATTTGCAAAGTGCCTTGCAAATCTTAAAGTGCTATATAAGTGTTAGCTATTATTGTTATTTTAATAATAACGAATGCTCGTTGAATCAAATTATTTGTAGCTTAACACCTATTTGTTCTATCTCTCCCTTCTGTTCTGGATGAAAGAAATCAAACTTCTCTTCTATATGACAGCCCTTCAGTTAATTGAATACCATTTATCTGTCCTCTTTAGGTCTCTCCTTCAAGCTATCTCTAGTTCTTTCATGTAAGGAATATCTTGTATAACATAGTTTCTAATCTAGACCTTTTACCACCCTGGTTGCCCTTTCCTGGGCATGTTCCAGAAATTCTTGTTAATACGTGGGATCGGACATTGATCACAATACTCCAGATGTAGCCTGACCAGGACAGATTAAAGCTGAAGTGTCATCTCCCACACCTCCAGTCTAGATCAAGGAGTGGGGATTATCTGAATCCTTATTTAATAATAGTAATAATGGGGGAAGCTAGGTGGCATAGTGAGTAGAGCACCCGCCCTGGAGTCAGGAGGACCTGAGTTCAAATGCGGGCTCAGACACTTGACACACTTACTAGCTGTGTGACCTTGGGCAAGTCACTTAACCCAATTGCCCTGCCCCCCCCAAATAATAGTAATAATGAAGATTATAACAGTAATAGGATTTATATAGGACCTAGTGCATGCCAAGCACTGTGCTAAGCACTTATAAATGTTGTCTCATTTGATCCTCATGACAACCATACAAGGTATGTGTTGTTATTATTTCGATTTTACAGTTAAGGAAACTGAGGCAAACAGAGGTTAAGTTGCTTGCCCAGGCTCACGTATCTAGTAAGTGTCTGAAGCTGGATTTTAACTCAGATCTTCCTGATTCTAGTCCCAGCACTCTATCTGCTATGCCATGTAACTGCTTCATTTCTTCTAACCTATGAACCATCTAGTAAAGATCAGCATATACTAAAAAGATACCTGGTGTAGACCAGGATGAAAGTTGCCGTATAAGCCAATATGGTTCTTTGTACTTTATGCAAAGTCAACATCCAACTACATGGGTTCTCCAGGGCCCTGTCTGTCCTCAATTGTCTCCTCATCAGCCTTTTAGGGTATTGCCTTCCCTTTCAAATTAGCTTGTAATTCCCTATATTATAATAGCTCACATTTACACATTATTTTGCAATTTACAAAGCATTTTATTAACAATGATGCTGTGACATAGGTATTATTAGCTTAGATTTAAAGAAAAACAAATCAAGGCTCAGGGAGAATGTTTGCCTAGAGTCACAAAGATATGAAATGGGAAACCTGGAACTCAGACAAAAATCTTCTGACTTCAAGCCCAGGGCTGTCAGAGTCACTCTTTCAGATTAGGTGACAAAGATTGGTATATTCTCTGCAAATGTCCAATATTAAAATGCTTACATTTTACCCAAGAATACTGGAAAGATTCCAGTGATGGGTTGTCTAGGTAACAAAGTGAGAAGCACAATACCAAAACTGTCTACTTTACAGTCCTCCCAGGACAGGCCTTCTTTGTGAAAAGCTTACCTCCGGCTTCATGAACAAGATATCGAAACCAAGATAAGAAAACATTCAGGAAGGGCAACCTTGGAAATGGCCACATATCTACTTGCTTATGCTAGGTAGCAACTTATTCCAGATGATTAAAAAAAAAGATATTGATTTCTTTCACTTACTGCATAGTAGCAGGGTTTTGTTGTTGTTTGTTTTTAAAGAAGCAACAGGGTTATAGTTGACAGAGACAGTCTTGGAGTCAAAAAGACTTGATTTCAGTGGTGGGATTCAGCCGGTTCGCTAGAATTGGTACCTAATTTTAGATTGAGTTCAGCGAACTGGTTGTTACTGTGGGTGGGGCTTGCACCCACTACCTCAGCTACAGGGCCAGGCTCGGCTAGGTTCGGTTGATGATTTATTTGAATCCCACCACTGCTTGAGTTCAAGTCCTGCCTCTGACAATACTAGTTATGCAACCCCAGGCAACTCTCTAGGAGTATAATTTTAAAATTAGTTGCTGATTTGCAACGATAGAAGAAATTTATGTGTCTAGAGTTCTCTATAACTTAAAAATCGCTGCACCAGGAGTAAAGGGTTAGAAGTCAAGAAGGAAATGGTGGGGAAGGAGGAATTGGTTTAAAAAATGTGTGGGGAGAGACTTTTTGTATTCCTTTAGGAAACAAATTTGTATGCTCAACATAACCTTCTCAATTCACTTTGGATTCCTACCTAGGAAAAAGAAAAAAAAAAACCCTCATCTAAACAGATCAAATCAGCTAAAACACTTAATCCTCTACCTTTCCCCACCCACTTCAGGAGACAATTATTTGATTTTCATGCAGTTTGGATGCTGTCAGAAGTCTTAATTGACTTTTAATTACATACCAAACTTGTTCCAACTGTCACATGGCCCCTTAGGATTTAAAGCCCACTTTCCATTCACTTCAGCTGCTTTCTACTAGCATAAGATATGCAGAAATATGCATGCATTACTAGCCTGTGAGAGAGCCATCATGGTCACATATTCTTCAAGAATGTTTTAGAGAAAAACAAAGGCTGTGGTTTTTAACATGTGACTAAGTCATGCCTGTGTCCAGATTAATTTGGACTTCATTGTGCTCAGAGCTGGCCCACTGTAATTACAATTCCCTCTGAGCAGCTAGAGAAGGCAAGCAAGGGAACAGATTGGTGGATATAGGGTGCAAATTGTAGACCTGTTACTCATGTTCCATCTTTTCTATGTCGATACACAGTTTTAGTCTTAGAATTTGTTCCATTAATAATGCCTTCGGAGCCTGTTCTCAATAATCCCAGCACTTTAAAGCTTTGTTAGCTATTCAGAAACCAAAGGAACCATTATCAGTTATCAAATATAATCACTAGGTTTTTTTCTCAGAAAGCTCTGCTATCCAAACCCCAGGGCGTGATCAGGAAGATGCAGCCTTTTCCTCATCTGTGAATTCTCCACAGTCATTGGACCAAGACTGGGCACGTAGTAAGTATTCAGTGAAGATCTGCTGGGTGGAATAGCTATGGATGTGAAAAAGGGCATTCTCTGGATGACAGGATAACTACTGAACCTAAAAGTCTGAGGCTCCAGAAGTACAGTGAGGTTTATCTAGGACGCTCTCATGTTCTCCCATGTACAGCAAATGATTAGAAGTTGGTAGAGAAAAGGATAGGAAAAAGATAGGCAGACTACAAATTCACAAATTCACATTTATTCAATGAGTATTTATTGAGCTTTTACTTGTTAGGTAATGGTTGCAATTGAGATGTGTACAGGGTGCTCCTAAAGACTGGACACATAGACAAAAATACATATTTTCAAGAAATGAAATGAATGAAATTTTCAACATTTTATTTAATTGGAATATTAACAAATAACATCTTCAATATGATATCCATCATTTGTGATGAAAAGGTTGATGGTGCTTTGCAAGATTCACATGAACTCGATGCAGTAACTCCACATTGCCATCAATTTTAGCACATTTACTTTTTATGTGTTCAATCAAGTGTGTTGCATCTGTGATTTTCATTGAGTACACCTTCTCCTTTAGCATACCCCAGAAAAAGAAGTCAAGGGGAATAAGGCCTGTTAATTTGCCAAATATTTCAAAATATGCATTTTTGCCTATGTGTCCAGACTTTAGGGACACCCTGTGTAATACTTCCTTTACGAAGTTCTTTGTAAACCTCTCTCTTCCCCTCTCCCCATACATTGTCTGAGCCCTCTGACTCAAACTCAAAGGGTAGGTCCTCCAGGGGACAACCACCCTAAATTCAAGGTGCATCCACATTCCTAAAACTCTAATTCACTTATAATCAGCCAGCTGATACAGTTAGCTCAGAGCAAGGGCATTTACCGAAATGCACTAGCATCAACAATTGTAACAATATTTCCTCCCCTTAAAAAGAAACATAAAGTGTGCTTTTCCACAAATACAGAGTTAGTGAGAAGAGTGAGCACACGCAGAGCACATTGTTAAAGAAGCACACACAGAGGAAACGCATGTGGCCAAGGCAACTCACTTCGGGTGCCATAAGGTCATGACGTATCTTCTCTTTCTGAGATGTCTTTGAGCTGCTTACCATTAGACATGCATCTCTGTTGGGCAGCTCATTCCCTTTATCTATGCAGGCTTCTTGCTTAGTAGGTTCAGTGGCTCCATGGCTTAGTCTTTATCTTCTCCAGTTTTCGAATGATCTGATACCCAAGCCTAATATACTGCTGAATTTCCCGGCCTTTTATGTATGAAAATGTCACTATAATTTTTATTTCCTTTATAGACTGCCAATAGGCCACTCAAAAAGTCTAATGACCCTACAAGGTACAAATAGATCACTCAAAAGCCCAAAGAGAGTTTGCCACATGATGGTACGTGCTTGTTTTAACCTTATAAAAATCCTATGAATTACACTCTTATCATAAGTAAGGAAACTAAGACTCTGAAAATAAAGGCTTCCTTATTGCCAGAGGCATGAGTTGAACCCAGATCTTACCACTGACTCCAAATCCAGCAGTGTTTCCACTATATCATGCTGCCTCTTAGCTAAGGATTACAGAGATGAGCAAAATCTAGCATGTCTTCATAGACCTTTCAGTCTAATACAATACATGCTTGCAAATTCCTATAAGTGAATGTCGTGTGAATATTGACGCACTATGGGAATTCAGAGAAATGAGAAACTTCTTCCAGTTGGAGTGAACAGAAAAGTTTTCAAGAATATGGCATTGGAACTGGACCTAGACAGGATGGGCAAGATTTTAATTGGTCAAAATGGCATTAGAGGAGAGGGAGGTTAGGCATAACCAAAAAGGAAAAGAAATAAGCAAAAACAGGAAAGTCCAACATGTTCAGGGTTTAACATGTAGGCCAATTTTGCTGTGGCAGAATATTTATCTTATGAGTACTAGGGATTGCAGGAAGAATAGTTTGGTGCTGTATTGTGAAGAGCTTTGAAATGGTAGACTGAGGCACCATTATAGAAACAATGTTGAACTTGGAGTTATCAGATGTGATTTTAAATCTTGGTTCTTCCACTTACTTAACTCTATGATTAAGGAGACATTTCACCCTTCTAAACCTCTGTTTCCTTATTGGTAAAATGGAGATCTTGATGTTTGCACTACTTATCTCAAAGGGCTATTTTAAAGATGATGTCTTTAAAATCATGAAGCACTATATAAATATTGTTGGGAGGTTGGCAGCTTTCTCACTGGCAGGGAAATAAGACAAAAGTTACCATCTCCACCAAGAATTTTTAGTCTTGCTCCTAAGATAATATGCATGGCCACAACTAGTATTACGGAAATGGAATGCTTGTCCCATAGTAAACATATTTGATTTCATCTTAAAGCAAATCCTTTTCCTTTTCTCACTTCCTATTCATCTTTTGGCACTCATTGAGACCATTCTCCCTCCTAATGACTCAACATCCTTGGACACCTTTTCCTGTACCAGTTACTCTTATGCCCTTACTCACTTGTGGTGAGAATTCATACTCCTTGCTCCCTATTGCCATTTCTAGACTTTCTCTCTCCTACTATCATTCAACTAACCTCACCTCCTCTGAGGTTTATTCAATCCATGAATTCTATTCCACCATCATCATGTCCCTCCCTATCACCTTCTCCCTCTTCCCACCACCTTGTAGGAAAAGCTTATCATCAGGAAACTCATGTGTAGATTGCTTCAACTTTGATACTCACACCTCATTAAATCCCTCAATAGCCTGTACTGGCTATCCTATCCTCCCTTTCCCATTTGGATATGGTTGAACCAATTCAACTTTACACTGTCCTCTATATTTCGTGACTCACCCTTATACTCCATTAACACCAGGTACGCCCTGCCAAACCTCAAATTTGGATCATCCTCACATCCACTTTTTTCACTCTTGTTTATTTGCTGCTGAATATAGATGGAGAAAATTATTAAAAACATGCTGACTGGATCCACTAAAAATTAAAACTAAATAATTTCA
Source organism: Trichosurus vulpecula (assembly GCF_011100635.1). Lineage (NCBI taxonomy): Eukaryota > Metazoa > Chordata > Mammalia > Diprotodontia > Phalangeridae > Trichosurus > Trichosurus vulpecula. The sequence continues at coordinate 144,636,554 of NC_050574.1, read as the reverse complement.
ACCTGGCCCTTGCTATAGGAAGGTGATTATTTTATACCTCATCATGGTAAGTTTTCCAAACCTTTCCATCTCTCTTCAAACCTCCCATGGTTCCCCCTTTCCCTGTTCTCTTTAGTAAAAACTGGGAACAATATTTCTTCGAAAAAATGGAGGCCTTTGCTACTTCTCCCCCTTCCTCATCTTATACCACTCATAAATCTTTCCTCACTATTTATTCCTTTCCCAGATCTCATTCCAGTTTATCTTTTCGAGCAGCTTACTCCCCTTTCAACCATAATCTCTCACCAATCTTCAATGTCTCTCTGTCAATTGGCCTCTTCCCTTCTGCCTATGAACTCATCGATGTCTTCTCAAACAAACAAAACCACTTTACTAGTTCCACTCATATTTATCATCCTAGCTTCTTTTCCTCTCCATTTGATGGCTAAACCCCTTGAGAAATCCATCTGTAATTGGTGCTTCCACTTCCTCTATTTTTACTCTTCTAAATTCTGGCAGTCTGGTTTCCAACTTCATCATTTAATTAAACCTGTTCTCTCCACTTACCAACGATATCTTAATTGCCAAATCTAGTGTCTTTTTCTTAGTCTTTATTCTTCTTAACATCTTCAGCCTTCAACACTATTTTTTTAAACACTTTATCCCTCTTCTCCTTAGGTTTTCCTGACATTGCTTCTCAGCTGGATTTTCATCTGTCACATCTGCTAACCGTGGTTGTGTCTATCAAGGTTCAGTCCTGGGTCTCTATCCTGTCTCACTTGGTCATCTTATCAGCCCCCATGGATTCACTTGCTATCCCAATGTAAATGATTCTCAGATCGATTTATCCAGTCCTAATCTCATTCCTGATTTCCAGTTTCATTTCTCCATTTGCCTTTTGCGCATCTTGATCTGGCTGTCCTGTAGACAGCTTAAACTCAATGTTTGAAACAGCCCATTTTTTTCTTTTATCCTGCTCTCTTTCAAAATCCCCTATGTTCTACTCACCATTCTCCCAGTCATCCAAGTTTGAAACTTGGATGTCATCTTTGATTCTTCACTTTCACTTGCTGTATCCATTTTGTTCCCTTGTACTACAATTTACCCTCTATCTTTTGTGTATGTACATAGTTATTTATATGTCCTGACAATTCTTCCTTTGTAATATTTCTTTTACATGCTGTTCTCTGTGATATTGCTACCACATTGTTATAGGCCCTCATTACCTCAAGCATAGATTCTTGAAGTGACCTTCTGATTGATCTCCCTGCCTCAAAGTTTTCCCCTTTCCACTTTATCCTTTACTCAGGTGTCAAAGTGACCTTCCTAACATGCAGGGCAGACAGTGCCATGCTCCTACTCAATTTACCCAAGTGGTTCCCTATTACCTACAACATCAATTATAAAAATCATCTGTTTAACTTTTAAAGCCCTTCGTAGTCTGCCCTTCCTACCTTTCCCATCTTACTACACCTTTCTACTCCTAGACACCCCTCTATTCTGGCATACAGTTACATTGTCCTCCTTGATAATCCTCCATTCCTCTCTCTGTCATTCGGAATGCTTCTCTCTTCACTTCTCCCTTCTGGCTTCCCTGGCTTTCTTCAAGTCTCATCTCAAACTCTAACTTCTGCAAGGTAGATTTTTTGGTCCCCATCAATGCTAATGACTTCCCTCTGGGATTACCTCCAATTTACCCTCTATCTTTTGTGTAACGTATATAGTTGTTTATATGTTTCTCCCCAGGGAATATGATCTTCTTGAGGCCAAAAATAATTTTTGCTTTTCTTTGTGTCCTCATTTGTTAGCATAGTACCTGACCCATAGTAAGTACTCAATAAATACTTATTGACTTAGAAAGGAGTTGAAAGAAATTGTCCTACTCTAAGTCAAGGGATAAACTCAGGAAGTAACATTCAAGCAGAACCAATGAGTTCAATGGATATCTTAACTTAAGCTTCAGAATTCTTAGCTATGATTTGGGGTTTAGATCACAAAAGATTAAGTTCCTGAACCTATCTATTCTTTAATGGGAATAGAAAATGTCATGAAGTTGTAACAATTCAGTAAAGGACCAGCAGGTGGTAGCAGAGAGCAGCAGAAAACCCACAGCCAGTTGCCCAATTATATATGATCAACAGTAGATGGCATTAGTAGAAAGAATGGTCCATGTGTGTAGTTCAGCCTTCTGGGACAGCAGCTAGTAGCTTGATATCACCTGATGTCATCAAGCTAGCTTATATACCTGGGGCGGTTCCAGGGTACCACCTGGCTGCTAGCCAGTACCCTCTCTCCCCATCCCCCTTTTAGCTTCTTTTTATGTGTTGTCTTTATCTTAGATTGTAAGGTCCTCGAGGGCAGGGACTGTCTTCTGTCTTCCTTTGTATCTCTAGAGCTTTGCACAGTGCCTGGCATATATTAGATGTTTAATGAATGTTTATTGGCTGACTGACTACTCTGAATAGCCAGATGGCATCTGTGGGGGAAAACAGAGGTTAGTACTCTAGGCAGGTTGTAGCTGGGTCACAGCCATGTGTGTCCTCTTGTGCCCACCAATGATATGAGAATATACCTCTTCATGTATAGGGTAAATTTTCCTTGTCATTTTTCTTTAGTTAGATGTCTTTTATTTTGAACTAAAATGTCTTCTGATTTTTCTGGCAAAAGAAATATTGGCAAGGTAAAGTTATAGAGACTGACTCAACATGTGGTTTGAACCTATAACTTTTAAAAGGGTGGGAGAGGCAAGTATATCTAGCATATCACCAGTATTACTACATATGGCAAGCAATTTGGAGGTATGGGATATTTTTTTTAAAGCGGAGGAGAAGGTGGATATGATGCAAGTAGTCTTTTAGAAAGCTTACTGTGTCATGCAGGATAGATTGGACCAGATCAGACACTAGAGGCCACAAGAAAATTCAGGAGTCAAAATGAGGTGATAAGGTGGAGAGGCAAACAAAATGGAAAGGAAGAGATAACTTTTTATAGATATCATGAAGAAAAAATACACAGGACATGATGACTGATCTGTTGCCGAAGGTCAGCCTGTTTGAGGACTAACCCCAGAAGTTCAGAAAGCTCAGGATAATTTTGTTCAAAACAATTGAAAGAATCATACAAGTAAAAGCTCATTCCAGTAAATCTCATTCCAGGAAAGTTCTGTATAACAAGGCCATTTCCATGTCCTGGCAGACATCTCCACAGTAACAATGCTTTGGGGATCTGACTACAACAGTTTCTACAGTGAACAACAAATGCCTTCTCTGGTCGTTGTGTCAACTTAACAATCACATTTGAACTAAAATCCCTGACTGCTGTTTGTAGCAGGGATGTGAACCAAACCAAACAGTGGACCCCAAATGGGAAAAACTGCAGAGATTGTTTTGATTCAATTCAACCCCATTCATAACAATTCAGTACAATGGATATGTATATATAACATTAGCTAAATAATTGTTTGTTGCATATATATGTATATATATGAAATTTTATATAATATATATCTAAAGGCATATATAGGCAAACACATAACAATACATAAAGGTCTATATATTGTGTGTATACATGCATCTATGTGTGCATATTCAAAGCTATGTGTAATATAATATATATTGTATTTTATATACATATAGACACATAATATAAACCACACATGTGTATGTTTGTGTATGTATGTGTGCGTGTGTGTGTGTGTGTTAAATATGTAGTTGTCATAAATTATGCTATTAGAAGGAAACTAGAAGACATTACTCAAGATTAGGAAGTCCTGGGTGAGAAACTAAATAATAGCCCATGTTTCTTTAGGGCTTTCCTTACAATTCTGTGGGGTAGATAATAGCAAATATTATTGACCCCGTTTTGCAAATGAGGAAACTGAGGCTCAGACACATTAAATGCCTTTTCACAATTGACTAAGTTAATAAATGTCAGAGCCAGGAAATGAGCCCATGTCTCCTGATTCTGGGTTCAGTGCTCTTTTCACCCAATTATATTGCTTTAAAGCACCACTTACAATGTACGTGAAGACTATTACAGCTAAAAATCTAAAGTTATTATCCTCAATTGTGGTGGTTTTTTATTTGCTATAGGGTAGCTTTACACAGGATTGCAATTAGTAGTCACCTTAGTAGTAAGAATTGGGAGAGGGGTTCCATAAGGAGCCTTTTGTCCAAAAAACAAAAGCAAAACAAACAAAAACTCTTCCTCACTTTTTGGCGCTTGAAATTTCTTTAACAAAGATAAAAAGAATTTCTTATTTTTGAAGATCCAAAGCTAAAAGTATTCCACACACTGAGACAAAGCTGAAAGTGCAAATGTTCCTGAGGGAACTGAAATGGCAGCAGAGGCTCACTTGTACTTTGATAAATTGGTGATTTCATCAGCGTGGGCACTCTCTTCCCAAATTGCAGATCACAGTCCATGCATGTGTCACTTTTTTCTATGTCCCCTAATTCATTGAAAATTTCTCAACACATTGGAGGCTTCTTCTAGATTTTTTCGTGTTTCAGGGATCCCCCTGTGATGCTTAATCTGTTGATCACTTCTTCCTGCTTTCATTATATGAACAAGTGACCTCCTTTTTCATACATGTCCATGATGAAATCTTTGTAAGTCATTTTGAGTATGCAGTCATCGTGGGTAACAATACACAGTCTTCTTTCACCCAGTAAGTTTCTTTTCATTGCCTTTCAGGTACCTACAGTTGGATGAGGTCATAAAAAGAGAGATGGTAGAGAGAGAAGCAAAGAGGGCCAACAACAGAGCCTTGTAGTACACCCACAGCTAGAAGGTGAGACGCAGATGATAACTCAGTAAAAAAAGATTGAAAATGAGTGGTCAGTTACCCACTGCATCCTGGGCCATTGGCAGTCTTGCCACTGGACTTCAATGACTCTGCAGGAGAGAGTGAGGTTTTTCAAAGCCCTGCCTCACAACCCCAATTCACTTGCAAGTCAAGATATCAACCTTGTGATGTCATTGGTCCTCTTCTAGAACAAAGGAGGAATAACAATCTGTGAGTAGTAGCAGCTGTCCTATGGGGACCCAACCTACCAGTTTGAGGAGGAGAATGCTGCTTCTTTCTTTCTTTCTTTCTTTCTTTCTTTCTTTCTTTCTTTCTTTCTTCCTTCCTTCCTTCCTTCTTTCCTTCCTTCCTTCATTTCTTTCTTTCTTTCTTCCTTCCTTCCTTCCTTCCTTCCTTCCTTCCTTTCTTTCTTTCTTTCTTTCTTTCTTTCTTTCTTTCTTTCTTTCTTTCTTTCTTTCTTTCTTTCCTTCTTTCTTTCTTTTTTTCTTCCTTCCTTCCTTTCTCTTTCTTTTTTTCTTTTCTTTCTTTCCTTCCTTCCTTAGTTCCTTTTTTCTTCCTTCCTTGCTTCCTTCCTTCCTTTTCTTCTCATCCTTCTTCCCTCACCACATATAGTCCTTCTCTGCATTTGAGGTGTCAAACCCTTATATGTGGGTCCTCAGTCCAAAGGAATATAACTTTTGATTGCTTATATTTTGTAATATATCTTAAAATTGGGGGGCTAGATGCTTTGTTTTTATTTTTTAAATTTTCTAGTTATTTTATTGTTTTTTTCTCAAAAAGCTATGTCCTCCCTAGTTTTCATTTATGATTTCCTTGAAGTATAGTGCTGAAAAAACAGGCTTTTAAAGCCCATTATGATTCAAAAGGAGCTACTGAACTTTGGCTTTAGACAAAAGTCACTCTGGTTTTCATTGAATGGCCAATAATAGGGTCCAGCTCAAGCCTTTGTTGCTCATTATTTGAGTTTTCATGGTTTAAAGTGAGTTCAAATAGCAATTGTTTTCTGTCCTAGCTAGAAACTCTGAGGGTCTTCTCCCAAACTGATGTCTTTGTAACGGTAACATGAGCCATCTTTTGTCTCAACTCTTTTTATTTTTTTTCTCATTAATTTATTTATTTTTAGTTTTCAACTTTCATTTCCACAAGATTTTGAATAACAAATTTTCTCCCCATCTCTGTCCCCCCACCCCAAGATGGCATGTATTCTGATCGCCCCTTTTCCCAGTATGCCCTCCCTTCTATCACCCCACTCCTACCCTCCCTTATCCCCTTCGCCCTTACTTTTTTGTAGGGCCAGATAGATTTCTATACTCCATTGCCTGTATATCTTATTTCCCAGTTGCATGTAAAAACAAATTTTAACATTTGTTTTTAGGACTTTGAGTTCCAAATTCTCTCCCTTCTCCCCTCCCCACCCACCCTCCTTGAAAAGGCAAGCAATTCAATATAGGTTATACATGTATTGTCATGCAAAACACTTTCATAATAGTCTCTCTCCCAATATATTCCTCTCTCACCCCCTAATTTTATTTTTTCAGATATCATCCCTTCATATTCAACTCACCCTGTGCCCTCTGTCTATATGTGTGTATGTGTGTGTGTGTGTGTGTGTGTGTGTGTGTGTATGTATGTATGTATATTCCCCTCGACTACCCTAATACTGAGAAAGGTGTCATGAGTTACAAATATCATCTTTCCACATAGGAATGTAAACAGTTCAATTTTAATAAGTCCTTTATCATTTCTTTTTTCTGTTTTAATTTTTCATGTTTCACTTGATTTTGTATTTGAAAGTCAAATTTTCTATTCAGAGCTAGTCTTTTCATCAAGAATGCTTGAAAGTCCTCTATTTCATTGAAAATCTATTTTTTTTGCCCTGAAGTATTGTACTCAGTTTTGCTGGGTAAGTGATTCTTGGTTTTAATCCTAGCTCCTTTGACCTCCAGAATATCATATTCCAAGGCCTTTTTGTACCTCTTCATTTGGATTAGTCTATTTTTTAAGGTGTTATTTTCTTCAGTATTTTTTGGATCTCCTTTAGCAAGCTGTTGACTTGTTTTTCATGATTTTCTTGTATCACTCTCATTTCTCATCTCAATTTTTCCTCTACTTCTCTTACTTGATTTTCAAAATCCTTTTTGAGCTCTTCCATGGCCTGAGACCAATTCATATTTTTTTGGGAAGTTTTTGATGTAGGATCTTTGACTTTGTTTTCTTCTGCTGTATGTTTTGATCTTCTTTGTCACCAAAGTAAGATTCTATAGTCTGAGATTTTTCACTCTGTCTGCTCATTTCCCCAGCCAATTACTTGACTTTTTAGCTCTTTGCCAAGGTAGACTCTGCTTCCAGAGTGGAGAGTGCTCTGTCCCAAGCTTCACTGGTTTTGTGCTGCTGTTTTCAGCTACTTCTAGGCACCTGGAGATTTTCAGTTCTTTGAGATAATATTATCCAATGAGAGGTGTTTACTCCTCTCCTAGCCTGTGCTCTGGTCTGTGAGTGACATCAAGTGCTCTTTTCTGCCGTGTAACTACCAGGCAGAGTCCCTCTCCACAGCCACCACAAGCTCTGCCACACCAGCACTCCTCCTGATCCTCAGACCACCAACCAGGACAGTGACCCAGATCCAAGCAGGGCAAAGCAAGAGATCCTGCCTCAGCGCCAGCAAAGAGATACCTGCACTCCTGCTCTCATTGGGCTGCTTGCTTACCCCCACCATCTGTGGGCCTGGAGCTTCCAAAGCAGCCACCACTGCTGCTGCCACCTCCATGCTTCAGCCACCTCTGCAGCCCCAGGGCTAAAGCTGGATGGTGCTTTTTTCTCACCCACATCCAACAGAGTTTTCCCACTGACTTGTGAAGTTATCTTTGGTATTTGTGAGTTGAGAAGTCTGGAAATTGCCACAGCTGCCAGTGATTCAGGGCCCTGAGGCCTGCTCTGCCTGGTCTACTCTGACCTGGTCTGTCCTGGCACAGCCCACACTGGGCTATGCTCCGCTCCTAGCACAGTGCTTCCCAGTCACCATCCAGGCCATCTTGGGGTAGAGACTTGTTTCACTCTGTCATTTCATGGGTTCTGTAGCTCTAGAATTTGTTTAGAGTCAGTTTTTACAGGTGTTTCGAGGGATTTGGGGGACAGCTCAAGTGAGTCCCTGTTTTCATTCTGCCATCTTGGCTCTGCTCCACTTTGTCTCATCTCTTACCCAGCCCTCAGTCATTGAATGGGCAAGACCTCAAACAAACTGAGAGATAGAAAAGACCTTAATTTAAAAAGGCCAAGGTCACCCACTGGGCATCCTTGACTCTTGTCTTGATGCTTGACTCTGATGACTCTGGAGGACAGAATGAAGCTGATGGCTTTGCACAGCTTTGCCTCAGTTAAACCCAATTCACTTGCATATCAAGATATCTGTTTTTCATCCTCTTTGAGGATAAAGGACAAAAAACAACAACACTTCCTCATCTGGAAAATAGGCATGCATGGGGTGGTCGTGTTAATGCTTGTACTATCTACCCAATGGGTAGTTAGGTGGTGCACTGGATAGAGTGCTGGTCCTGGCATCAAGAAGAATCATCTTCCTGAGTCCAAATCCAGCTTCAGACACTTACTAGCTATGGGACCCTGGGAAAGTCACTTAACCCTGTCTGCCTTAGTTTCCTCATTGGTAAGAGGAGCTGGAGAAGGCAATGGCAAAGCGCTCCAATATCTTTGTCAAAAAATACCCAAATAATTAGGTCACAACAAATATGCATAAATATAAAACCATTGTGAAGCATACGATCAGTCAAGTGAGGCTAAATGATACATGCTATAGCAACATCGTAGGGAGAGATTATTGTAAACTGGTATGGTCAGGGAAGGCTTCAGAAAGATGATGAGACTTGAGCTGGACCTTGAAGGTTGGAGGAATTTAGATGGCTGAGAGAAAAGGCATTCCAAGCAATGTGATTAGCATATGCAATAGCATATTGGGAGCTAGGTGGTACAGTGGGCTTACAGTCAGGAAGACATGAATTCAAATCTTGCCTCAGTCACTAGCTGTATTAGCTCTGTTTGCCTCAGTTTCCTCAATTGTTTTTGTTGCTCATTTTTCAGTCATGTCCTACTCTTTGTGACCCCATTTAGAGCTTTCTTGGCAATGATTCTGGAATAGTTTGCCAATACCTTCTCCAGCCCATTTTACAGGTAAGGAAACTGAAGGAAAGAGGGTTAAGTGACTTGCCTAGGGTCACACAGCTAGTAAGTTTCTAAGGCCAGATTTGAACTCACAAAACTGAGTCTTCCTTACTGCAGGCCCTGTACTCTATCCACTGTACTACCTAGCTGCCCCTCTTCAACTGTCAAATGGGGATAATAATAGTGCCTGCCTCTCAGGGTTATTGTGAAAAGGCATGGGGAAGAGAGACAGAGAGACAGAAAGAGACAAAGAGAGTATTTGTAAAGTGCTTAGCACATTTCCTAGAGCATAGGAAGCACCATATCAATGCTAGCTATCATTATTATTATTATTGTTTGAGAATTGATATTCTGTCCAGCTTGGCTATCCCATTTTCTCTTTTCTCTCCTGCTTCTTTCTTATCTCCTTTTCTTTTCTTCCTTGTTTTCCACCTTTCTTTATGTTCTCCATCCTTTTATCTTCTCCCAATCCCTATTCCTTCTCATTTATTTACATTTTCTCTCTTTCGTCTCTTTTCTTTTCTTTTCATTTACTCACTCTATTCTTACCAACCCCTGGAATACCAGACATTCCTTCCCCTTCCCACTTCCTCCTCCCCATTCTGAAATCAAATCAATACTGCCACTGTTATTGTAAAGAATAGATCAATGTACTCTCCTATGCCTCCATTCACCATCCCTTAAATTTTCCAAACCAAAATATTCCTCCCTGGCTACCTATATGTGCTGTCTTCTTCCTTGGAATGTAATCTTCTTGAGGGCAGGGACAGTCTTTGATTTTGTTTTGGTATCTCTAGTACTTAGAGCAGTGCCTGACGTATAGTAAGCATTTAAATAAATGCAGTTTCATTTATTTGTTCATTGCCATGGTTGTCACAAATCATATCCTCCTTTCTCTAACCTTTCCATTATTACAACAACCTTTATATCGATAAAAAAGCTCGTTTTCTATAACATGTTGAAGTTGATTCCATTCTCTCTTAACGATGTTAACTGGTGGCAGGAACTGTCTCAGGTTGGTAATTGTAGCCAGTTACAGCGACATAATAATATGCTTGTGGAGTTGCTAGTGAAGGCAGCCCCATGAGATACATTCTACAAGTTTTATTATTTGAGGAAACTGAGGCTAGAGAAATGTGACTTTCTCAAGGTAAGATTCAGGCAATATTTACTTAACTGTATGATTTAGAGAGATATGATGTATGATTCTTTAGATCTGGGAGTGGATATAGGAGATTTCTGGGGCAGCTAGATGAGGCTTGGCCCTTAGGCCATTAGCCTCACAATCTTTTTTTCCTAATTCAATTTTATTTTATTTTTAGTTCTTAATTTTCTCTCCCTCATCCTCCACCCTTTGAAAAAGCAAGCAAAAGAAAGCCCAATTCAAACATGTAGAATTGTGCCACACAAATCATTGCATGAGTCATGACCAAAAAAAAATAGAAGAATATATGCTTCAATTTGAACTCTGAGTGTGTCAGTTCTATCGGTTCCCCATCTGGAGGTGGATAGCACGTTTCATCATGAGTTCTTTGGAATTGTGGTTATTCATTGTATTCATCAGAATTATTAAGTCTTTTAAAGCTGATTAACTTACAATATTGCTGTTATTGTACAAATTGTTCTCCTGGTTCTACACAATTTACTTTGCAGAAGTTTGTGCAAATCTCCCAAGTTCTTTCTGAAACCATCCCCTTCCTCATGGTATCACATCAAAATAATACACAACTTGTTCAGTCATTTCCCAAATGATGGGTATCCCTTTAGTTTCTAATTCCTTACCACCATACAAAGAATTGTCATAAGTATTTTTTTTTACATTTGGATCCTTTTCCTCTTTCTAAATCTCTTTGGGGCATAGACCTAGCAATGGTATTGTGGGGTCAAAGGGCATGTAAAGCTTAATAGTTTTGTGTGTGTAGTTCCAAATTGCTTTCCAGAATGATTGGCTATTCACAGTTCTACCAATGGTGCATTAGTGTGCCTGTTTTCCCTCAGTCCCTTCAGTATTTGTCATTTTCCTTTTTTGTCATCTTAGCCATTCTGAAAAGTATGAGGTGGCACCTCAGAGTTGTCTTAATTAGCATTTTTTCTAATTATTAGTGATTTAGATCTTTTTTTCCTTATAGCATTTGATAGTTGGAATTTTTTTCTAGGAAGACTGCCTATTAATATCCTTAGCTCATTTACCAATTGGAAAATGACTCTTTTTCTTATAAATTTTACTCAGTTCCCTATATATCTTAGAAATGAGACCTATATCAGAGAAATTTGCTGCAAAGATGCCCCCCTGCCACAGTTTCTTGTTTCTCTTCTAATTTTACCTGCACTGGTTTTATTTATTACTGATTTAATTTGATACCTGCAGGAATAGGGAGCCAACATTTTTATAAATAAAACCATTTATTTTATCTATACTTTTGGTTTTGACCAGTGGTTTCATTGATGCAAGACTCTTCTGATGCCCAAACTCCTCTCACCAGTGTAGCTCAAGATCTCTTCTATAACATAATCTCAGAGAGTTGAATGGAAGGAGTGGTGATGGCAGCAAAGAATGGATATGTGAATTAAATATAAGTGCTCTGAGAACTAGTTAGCATCTACACTTGAACCTAGGTCTTCTTGCCTCCAAAGGCATCCCTCTTTCCATTACTCCATGCTGCCTTTTAAGGCATTTATCACAATGTTCAAAATTGAATTAATTCCCCTAGGGTTACTTTGTGTTTTTCTGAGACCTGGTCAGAACAACATAATATAATATTGTGGAAATGTGAATCAGGTGACCTGGATTCTACATAGCCATTAAGTAACTGGGTTACTTCGACTTCTCTTTCTGCATCAGTTTCCCCATCTCTAAAATTAGATAACTGGGCAAGATCTCCAGTCAGTCAAGCAAGTATTAGCAGTCAATCAATAAGCATTTATTAAGTATTTACTGTGTTCTAGATACTGGAGATACAAACACATGCAAAAACAAAAACAGGGCAACCTCAAAGAGCTTTTACGTTCTACTGAGAGCAGAGAGCATATAAAAGGGAAAAGAGAAGAGAGATGGGACTTCCCCCCATGGGGATATTGTCTCCATAGAATCAGACATAGTGCTGGGAGAAAAATGAAGGGTGGCTGGCCTGGACCTTGACCCAAAATGGAGGTTCTGGGAGGAGCTTGCCAATGGGAGAAAGGAACTTCCAAGGTGAGATGGCAGCTAAGACAGCCGAGGCATGATGGCAAAGTCTGGAGAGTAAACCACAGAGAGCACTATATGGGGTGCCAGGGGTCAATTTCAGACTAGTCTATTATTTTGAATAATTTGACTATATCTGCGTTCATTAAACACCTGAAAATAATTAACAACTTACATTAATAAATAGAGTATGCCAATAAACAGAAAGCACATTTTAGATTATTTTCAGATCTACTTTATTACATTTTAGTGTTACTTTAGTTTTGGAAATAATATGGAGGAACTTCATGAATTATGATTATACATGCAATTCATCAAACCATAAGTTTATTGCAATACTAGTCCTAGGTAAAATTTTGCATTGATTTTTCACTTACAGCCTTCTCTTCCCTTCAACCTTTTTTTGCTTTTCAGTACCCTTCCTACTCCCACTCATTCTCCCCAGAGGCCAGGTTTGCCCTTCCTGTTGCCTTTTCCCCCCAAGTCCTATGATGCTTTTCTTGTCTCTCTTTTTCTCCACAACCCAGTGTCGTTCTAGCCCTGTCTTGTCTGGACAAAAGCAGAGATCTGATGTCACTAACACCTGAATGACAATCTGTTCACTGTTCCATATCCTAGTAATATTTATATATTTAAAAGAACCTCAGGGAGAGGAAGTGTCCAAAAGGAAGGACTTTAGGAAGAGAAAGAATACCAAAAATTAATTTCTCACAAGGAATAGACTTTCAGATACTATGCCTCCCTAGAACTGAGAGAGATCTTTCCCCCCCATCTTATTGACCTTCTATCCTATAAAAAGACTTGCCACAAGCAATGACCTAGGATGGGCACCATTACCCTCATTTTCCTGAGACATGGCCAAGATAACTCTGCTAGGGAATGACAATGAAAATGAGCTTAAAGTTTCAAAGACACTTTCCTGAAGAACTAAAGCAATGCTGTCAAACACAGAGAAATTCTTAACTCTCAAAAAAAAAATCACAATTGTATAAATCTCTTCCCTTCATTAACTACAAAGTAAAACTGATGTTTTTCTCCCCAGTTTTTTATTTGTGGTTATAACTGAAATGAAAACATGGAGTTCCTTGGTCTTAATTTTTTTCTTTGAAAATTTGAACTCCTTGAGGTAATTTCCATTGTTCAACTTGAAAATGCAGATAAGCAGCTAGCTGTTGTCCTTGTCCTGGTAATCCCTTGTCATTTAAGGAAACAACCAGTCAGTTAGTTTGAACTGGGAACCAAGCCTTGGTACCTATTAGATATCATATAACACTGTTGAAGAGGAACAGAATCTGAACATGACAGTATCCTACAAACGAAACATGCTGTTCCTCCAAACTGATATTTGATTCACAGTGTGAGTCCCTGGCTGGCACTGAGGATGCGGAGAGGAGATAATAGAGCTGAGCTGAACTGTACCTGATTTTTCACAGCTCCACTGATTTGCCATCAGGCAGCAATTATCCTTCAATGTCCTCACTTCTCCCCACTTCAGACATACTAATCTCCTCTTGCTCAAAGGCCTGAGTAAACTTCTTAGATCATGGAGTGAAGCAAACATTATAACATGCAGGAAGATTCGGGAGCTTAGAAGAAGAAGGTGCCTGCATCTTAGCTTCCCTCTTCCTGTTCCTTCTTTGGTTCAGAGCACACCTTTTCATTTGAAAATGTGTTAGAAAGGCTGGATTTTTTGCTCCTTTTCATTGTCTGCTCCTGCAGACTGGGTAGGTGATATTTAGCAATGCAGTGTGCTGTCAGATATGACAAGTTGCCCTTAGAGACAGGTCTCAGTTCAAATCCTGCCTGTGACTCTTGCTAGATATGCGACCACAGGCAAGTTTCTTCATCTTTCAGTTTGTGTATTTTCTTATAGTTACCATGAAGTTCTAATGAGATAATGTATGTAAAGCACTTTGAAAAATTTATAGCAATGTATAAGTGTGAGTCATTATTGCTATGTTATAACAAGGTCCCATTGCCACAAAAAACAATATGGAAGTCAATATGAGTCATGCGGAAATTTTCTGCTTTACCCTAGAAGAGAAATGGTTAGAAGTTATGAAGAAGCAAGTATAAACTTGATGTCAGGGAAAACAAAACAAAACAAAACAAAACTTAGTATACAATTAGAGTCATTCAAAAGTAGAAGGGGGCTGATAATGTAGTATGTGAAATAATGATTTCTCTCTCATTTGAGAATGTTAAGCTGGAGAAACACTTGCTGGGTGTATCAATGGCTCCCTATCGTCCTTAGGATGAAGTACAAAATTGTCACCCCAGAAGTTAAAGCTCTTTGCAACATGGTTCTCACCTACCTTTTCAGTAGTATTTAATTTTATTCCCTTTCATAGACTCTTTGGTTCAGTCATAGATGGCCTGCTAAATATTCTAATACTCAATCTTCCATTTTCCATCTCCATGATTCTGTAGAGGTGGTTCCCTGTGTCTGGAATGCTCTTCCTTCTCTCCTCACCTTCTTAGAATGCCTCACTCCCTTAAAAACATGGGTCAGGTGCCCCTTCCTACAGGAGGCTTTTTCTGATCCAACAGAGAGGAAGCCAGTTTTTGTTCCTCCTTCATTTTCAAAAAGGACCAATGACATCATGGGGTGATATCTTAAGCTGTGCATGAGCTAGACTTAAGTGAGGCAGAGTTGCACAAAGTCATCAGCTTCACTCTGTCTTCCAGAATCATCGAAATCCAGTAGCAAGACAAGGTTAGGACAATTGGCAATGGTTCGGAATGTAGTGGATGACCTTCGACTTGAACGTCTGACTAAATTCTAAGCGCTCCACAGCACCTATTTCAGCTGCCTTCATGGCTGTTAGAACAAATTGTTCTCATCTGCCCATTCCATGGGAGAAAGTCTTCACATGCTTGGGATAGCCATCCCCCTGACTCACTGATGGATTTGAGGCCTGTCAGTTACCGTTAACCTGATTTAGTCTACCTTCCAAAGCTGTTTTACTGGAGTTTGGCTGCTACATATGCTATAGCTTCTTGGGGCCATAGGTGGTGGTGTTGTTTCTCCTTTGTTCTCAGGTGGATACCAAAGGTGGGTAACCTGAAAAGAGCTTGGCAAACCCTCACACCAGAGATGCTAGTCCTTCCTGAACATCCCATACACCCTGGGAAGCGTAGTAGTGCTAACCTCTATAGGTAACCTTCCACTTCCACTACCCAAGAGCAATTCACCATGAGGTAGCCTTGAACCCCTTGCTTTCTCTACTTCCCAATCTTCTGCCATGGAATATATTGCTACTCTGCCCTGACTCTGCTTTGGTCAGCTGATGCCACCAAAGTCCTGTTCTCTTAGCACCAGAGGATGAGAAAATCCAATCAATATCTGAGCTGGGTACTAGAGCCACACAATATTAACTGATCTTTATCTTCTACAACCACTTGGGGCTCCTGACCACCAGGCCCCTTGCCATCTGGTCTCTTCAGAAGGAGAAACTCAGACCAATGCATGAATTTGGGCGTGGGGCTCCTGGGAAGTGTATGATGATTTATTGCCCTGTGACTAGCAAATTTTCTCCTCTTCTAATACCTTTTAATCCCTTCTCTTCTGTGGTCGGTGTTCAGTTGCTTTCAGTCTTGCTTGACTTTTTGTGACTCCATTTGAGGTTTTATTTTTGGCAGAGATAGTGGAGTGGCTTGCTATTTTCTTCTCCAGCTCATTTTACAGATGAGGAAACTGAGGCCAACATAGTGAAGAGATTTGCCCAAGGTCACACAATGAGTGAGTGTGTGAGGTTGGATTTGAATTTAGGAAGATGAGTTTCCTGACTCCAGGCCTGGCACTTGGCTCTGTCTACTGCACTACCTACCTGACCTCCTTTTCTAATCCCTTTTAATTCCTTCAAGTCATTTCTACCTGAAGGCTGGCTGGGTGAAAACTCCCTTTCTCTCCTATTACTTCATCCATTCTCATCCCCATCTATCCCTCCTGGGTCTCTATCTAGCTATGTTGTAACCTTTCATTTTGTCCTCTGAGAGTGTTAAAAAATTGCCCTTTGTATTAGACCCCTTAGTCTCATGCTCCTTCCATCTTTTGCAGTCACAGAAACATGGCTCCCTCCAGGAGATGCTACACCCCTAACCCAGTGGCAGGTACTTTTCTCTTCCCTCTCCATCCTCTATCTGCAAACCTATATGCTCTGGGGAGAAGGAGGAGTAGATATACTCTTTGATCCTTACTGCTACCAGGCTGTCATTACTAAGCAACAGAACTTCTTTTGAAGTTCACTCTCTCCAGGTATATCATCACCATCATCATCACCATTAACATTTATATAGCACCTACTATGTGCCAGGCACTGTGCTAAGTGCTTTATAAGTACTCTCTCATTTGATCTTCATACCAGTTGTGGGAGGTAGGTGCCATTTATATCCCTATTTTAAAAATGAAGCAACTGAGGTAAGCAGAGCTTAAGTGACTTGCCCAGGATAATACAGCTAGTGAGTGTCTGAGAATGGATTTGAACTCAAGTCTTCCTGACACTAGACCCAGCACTCCATCCACCGCATTGTCTCACTGTATTCAGATCCAAATGACATTTATCCACTGACCCCGAGGTGACTCTTCTTTCTTTCTGTAGCAGTTCAGTATCTGGATTAGAGGATTCTTTTCTACCCTAATATCTACCCTTATACTCAAAAATTGCATGTCAATGTCCCCATCCACATGTCCCCCCATTCTCTGGCTTCCTAATTTATCATCCTCCCCAACTCCATTGACCTATACCTTGATGCCAACTCTGATACACGTATGGATAGTCCTAACCTAAATCTCACCATTACCCACAGGTGTCCCACTTCATCCAGAATTTTGAAATTACTCTACCTGAGCCCACACTCCTATCCTTCCATTTCTCCCTATGCTTTACTTTCCCTAACACTGTCCTTTGTCCCCACCCCAAACTCCAGTCACTCTACTTCATTTTGCTTTCTTGGCCCATTATCCTTGCTCTGGGTTCACTTTCCTCTTTCTAATCTTGACACTTTACTTAATAAGTTTGAATTTTACACTATCGTCTATGCTTGTATCCTTAACTCTTGCCTTTTCATTGCTTATCCCTTTCTAAACCTCAAGCCTGAATTTTCTCTCCCATCTGCCTTTTTACTCTTAATCAAGGGCTGATAGAAGAAGTCATGTGATTATGTACCCGCATATTTGTTATTTAATTGCCACTGGACCTTCACTGCTGCATGCCATTCTTTTTACTCTTCCATGATAGACTCTATGACACTCCCCACAGCTCTATTCTAAATGCGTTGTTCAAGACATCTTTGCTCCATCTATCTCAGCAAATGATTTCACTTTTTTTTTACTTTTCTGAGATAATTAAGGCTTCTGTATTGAGCTCTCTCTTCACCAAGAAGAGCATTTTGAACAAGATCATAGATCTATAGTTAGAAAGGACTTTGGTTTCCCATCTAAGTCAACCCATTAATTTTAGAGATGGAGAGACTGAGTCTCAGGGAGCTCGTAACTTGTACAAGGTTCCCTACAAGCAGTCAGCACTAAAGGTGGGATTTGAATACAAGTCCTCTGACTCCAGGGCCAGGGCTGTTTCCATGATACCATGCTGCCCCAAGAATTAACAGGCACCACCATCTTTGATTTTTCCTCTCACCTATGCCCACAATATCCAATTAATTACTAAATCCTATCAATTCCACCTGCACAACAGCTCTTGGGTTTGAACCTTAAAATCTTGGGCTTGAACCTTAAACATTTACTAGCTGTGTTATTCTGAGCAAGCCACTTAATTCTCTATGCCTCAATTTCCTCATCTCCAATATGAGGAAGTTGGACTCAGAAGTCTCTCAAATTCCTTCCATCCCTAAATATAGGATAATATGTTCCTACTCTCCATGAACACAGCTACCATCTTAGTTCAAGCCCCCATCAACTCATCTGGGCTATTATAAGTCTGCTAATTGGTCTCCTTACCACTAGTCTCTTACTCTCTAATCCATCCTTACACTACCCCCAAGTCTTTCCCAGCATAGTGGGCAGATGAGAACAATTTGTTCCTTTGGCCATGAAGGCTGCTGAAGCAGGTGCTGTGGAGTGCTTAGAGCTTGGTCAGACATCCAAGACACCAAGGTCATCCATCCATTACATCCTAGGCTATCACCAGTCATCTTGACTTTTGTCTCCTCTGGACTTTAATGACTCTGAAAGGGAGAGTGAGGTTGAGGATTTTGTGTGTGCTGTGACTGGTCCTCTTCATTAAGTGAAGTACAAATACCAACCCCACTTTGTCTCCTGTCATCCTCCTTTTCAAAACCTTCAGAGACTATTTCCTGTTTATAGAATAAAATGCAAACTTCTCTCCCTGGCAGTCTGATTTCAACCTATCTTTCCAGTCTTATTTTGTTGTATTGTTCAGTCCTTTCAGTTGTGTCTGGCTCTTTGTGACCCCATTTTGGGTTTTCTTGGCAAAGATACTAATGTGGGTTGCCATTTCTTTCTCCAGCTCATTTTTAACAGATGAGGAAACTGAGGCAAACAGAGGTCAGTGACTTGCCCAGGGTCACACAGCTAGTAAGTTTCTGGGGCTGAATTTGGACTCAGGTCTTCCTGACTCCAGGCCCAGCACTCTTTCTGCAGAGTCACCTATTGTGCTTTTTCACTCTTCCTACTTTTGTCTTTTGCCTCTTTTTGTATCCCTAGCACAGAGTCTGATACATAGAAGGCTCTTAATAAATGTTTGTTAATTGATTATAGCCAAATTGGATTGCTAGTTCTTCCTCAATCTTTTTTTTTTGCTTTTTCAATTTTTGCCTCATTTCTAACAAGCAACCATTAGAAGGATTAAATTTTGAAATGAATAGAATCCAAATTCAATATTAATGTTAAGGGCAATTTATAGTGCTAAATTTTCCTTAATTAAGAAAATTCTTTTAAAATATTGTTAATATTTTGGTAATGGTTTTTGTTCTTCCCCATCACTGCCATTTCTCAATAGCACTCTTCATGATTACTGTACAGCCCCAATTCATGTCTCCTTGCAAATAGGCATTATTTTTCTCATATATACATATATATATATATATATGTATCTGATGCATATCACAATGCTTGACACATAGTAGGTGCTTAATAAATGCTTAATGACTGATTGATAATAAAGACAAACAGTTAAACAAATAGTTAAGCAAACAAAGCTGACTCAATGACCGTATCTGTCTATGCAAGATTTTGTGCCTCCTAGTTCCTCCTTTTGGGTGAGAGGAGAAGGAAGGCTATTTTCTCATTAGTCCCCTGACTCTTCCCTATTTTGAATTTTCCTTCTCCCACCTCCGTGCATTCCCACAGGCAATCCCTCCTGCCTTTTATTCTTTGCTTTTTAAAATCCTTTCTCTCCTTTATAGTATAATTTAGGTGTCACCTTATCTATGAAGCCTTCCTGATTTCCCTAGCTGACAATACTCTTTCCCTCACTGACTTTTCCTAGAAGACTTTGACTTGTGTATGTCTCCTTTACCTTATCACACTCCAAGTTGTAATATGATT